>NW_005871185.1:536691-555747 GCF_000147115.1 Myotis lucifugus | reverse complement strand
TACATACTCTGCAAACTCTCATTCTGAGAAACACTTTTCTCAGTCTGTTGAGATCTTGCTTCCAAGTGTGCCCTTTGTTTGGTTAAATAAACTATAAGAAACTCTTTAAAATTTTTTTCTACAGGTTTGGACATTCTTATGTCAACAGTTCTTTGAAAAGATCAACAAAATTGAAAAAACTTTAGCTAAAGCCCTAACCAGTTTGGCTCAGTGGATAAAGCGTCGGCCTGCGGACTGAAGGGTCCCAGGTTCGATTCCGGTCAAGGGCATGTACCTTGGTTGCAGGCACATCCCCAGTAGGAGATGTGCAGGAGGCAGCTGATCGATGTTTCTCTCTCATCGATGTTTCTAACTCTCTATCCCTCTCCCTTCTCTGTAAAAAAAAAATCAATAAAATATATTAAAAAAAAACTTTAGCTAAAATGGCCAAGAAAAAACAAAAAGGGAGAAGACAAAATAACTAAAATCAGTAATGAAAGAGGGAATATTACTACTGACCCTATAGCCAAAACAATCTTGGAAAAGAGTTACAAATTTGGAAAATGAAAATGTCCCCATTTCAAAACTTATTACAAAACTATAGTAATCAAGTGTATTGAGTCAGCTAAATAGGGGTAAGAATAATCTTTTCAACAAATGATTCTGGGACAATTGGATATTCGCATGAAAGAAATAAAGTTTGATTTCTAGCTCACACCATATACAATGTTTACACAAAAACATCCATAGATATAAAAGTAAGAACTGAAACTATAAAAATCTCAGGAAAAAATAATAGTAAATCTTGTAGACCTTGGATTAGTCAATGGTTTCTTTTATATGACAGGCAAAGCAAAAGGGATAAAGGAAAAATTAATTGGCCTTTATCAAAATTAGCTTTGTGCTGGAAATTATATCATCAAGAAAGTGAAAAGGCAAGCCAGCTATTATCACCACCTGACTGAAAGAACAAAGGGAGGAGAGAGTGAGTTGGGTCCCCATTAGAGCTGGGACCAGAAAGCAGGGACCACTGACACCAGGAAGGAAAACAAAGTGATTGCTAATGGCTTAAGGTAGAGAGAGAGGAGGAAACATACTCTGGCTTTTCTCTCTCTCCTGTCCTTCAGTATCATGCCAGTTCTCTCCCAATAGCAGAGCTAGATAGAAGCAAGTGAACCTGGGAAATATAGTTTGAAAGAACTGGGCCCACTTCAATGGAGTGTAACACATAATGTAAGCAGATGGATCCACGAACAAATAGGGAAATACCTGGTACAATGCATCATCCTCCGGATGTAGGCATATATGCTACAATTTAATTGCCATAGTTTTACAGAAGATACAGTATGGTAATACACAATATGTGAAGAGCATAAATGGATATAGTGTGTGTGTGTGTGTGTGTGTGTGTGTGTGTGTGTGTTTTGTATTTTTAACTGCAAAGAAGCTTGGAGAGGTGGAGATCAATGTGTTAGCTGCTTGGTTTCCTGAACAGAAATAATATCCCTCCACCTCATCTGCTAAATTACATTAATAGTGCCCATTCCTTATTGAGAGGGTTTAGTGAAATAATATATGTAAAATTCCTAGTACATGGTCTGGCCCAGAGTATGAAAAGTGATAGTTACTTTCTTATTTCTGCCTTTTGATCTCATTATGGCAGTTCTCCGAGAGGTGTTCTCTTTTTGGTAATTTGTGGTCTGAAGCCACAAAGTCAAAGTTGGGGTCATATTAAGAAAAAATCAGCTGGCCGGCATGGCTCAGTGGTTGCGCATCCATCTATGAACCAGGAGGTCATGGTTGGATTCCCAGTCAGGGCACATGCCCAGGTTGCAGGCTTGATCCCCAGTGGGGGGCATGCAGGAGGCAACTGATCAATGACTCTCTCTCATCATTGATGTTTCTATCTCTCTTTCTGAAATCAATAAAAATATATTTTTAAAAAGAAAAAAATCTGCTATTGCATAATGATGATTGGTATTCAATGTGAGATCTGTCATTTTATCTGGCAACTTCCAAAACTGCTGCCTTGGTAAACAGACGTGGATGCTGGGCTGTATGATTTACATTACATGGATCTCTGCTCAATTATGATTCGCAATTTGGCTAATCTGTCATCTATTCACCACAAATCAAATACATGTGTGCAAAATTAGTCCAAGACAGGGAGGCTGTGACTAATAAACAAAAGTAAAACTGGTGTTGGGGAGGGTAGGAGAGCTGTTCCAAGTGACAACAGAGCAGTATTAAGCCTTTATAGATGATCTGCATTCGTCATTAAAATACTAAGTTCCTCTGAGAAATTCATTAAGCAGTTTTGCAGTTTGCTGCTAGCAGCCAAACAGCACTGTTACTAGTCAGTAAAATTAGTCATGTAATTGAACCACATAATTTTTGCAGGGGTCCTCATTATCCTCACCATGTTCAGAGACCTCTTAATCCTTGGTTCTGAGTCAGTGCTTCACAGCATGGGTCCAGGAAGGCAACACCGGGCATTGTTGTTAAGAAGTTCTTTTTTGTGGATGGAGCATAAAACTCAAGGTCATGACCATTTGTGTTCATTAAAAATCCCACCGAATTTTGAGATGGGGTAGGGATATTCACTCTCTCTGGTGTTCTGGATAACATCCAGCTGGATAATTACTTTCTGCCTGTAAAAATGATCCCCCTGCAGTTGTAGTTGGCTAGGGTCTTTATTTATTTATTTTTCCCCACTTCCACTCGCATCTGTTGTGAGACTGGTGATGATTTCAAGAGGTCAAAGGCCACCTGCTCTTTTTTTGGGATGAGTTTTTGCAGTCTCTGCTACCCTGAGAATCTTTCTTGGACTCCAGAAATTTACAGTTTTTATGTTGTATAATCACAACCTCTGCCTCTTTATTAGTAAATTTTCTAGAGTTTTGGGGACAACATATCTACCATTTTCTTATTAGTAAATCTTCTAGATTAATTGGGGGGCATACCCACTATCTTCTTGAAGTTATCCTGTTTTGTGATTTTATTACATTACATGCATATGTACCTGTTCACTATCCTACAACTTTCTTCATAACTTTGCTGATACATATGTAGGGATGCCAAGATAGATGGGTATACAAATATTACATCACAATAAGTTGTTCATTTCTCTTCCACTGTCTATTTCTTTAACATGTATTTGGCTGTCTTTACTCATATAATCCTTCACCATGGCATATATAACTCCTATCAATGTCTGGTTTCCCTCTGAACATCTTATAAACTTTATACCATACAATGATCTCTGAAGATCAGAAATATAAAAAAGATAATGTTGCCATATCTCCTCTCATAGACAACTTTTTAATCAAGTGGATTTTTCTCCCTTGGCTTGTTTTACAGACCTGTAGGAATCAAAGGGAAAACCTATTGGAAATCAACCTGGAGGTTGACTATTATTTATTGAAAAAGTAGACTGAAGGTTGATTTCAAAGCAGAAAGATTTCATTTTCCTTTTTTTTTAAAATACATTTTTATTGATTCCAGAGAGAGGAAGGGAGATGGAAAGAGACAGAAACATTAATGATGAGAGAGGATCATTGATAGGCTGGCTCCTGCACACGCCATATTTAGGATTGAGCTGGCAACCTGGGCATGTGCCCTGACCTAGAATCAAACCATGACCTCTTGGCTCATAGGTCTATGCTCAACCACTGAGCAACACTGGCCACCTTCCTTTTTGAAAAGTACTTTCCTCCTTGTGTCCATTTCTTTCACTATAAGAGAACATAGATTGGTAAGCTATAAGAAATAATTTCTACTGATGTCTAGAGAGTTTTTATGATCAAAAAAGGTGCCACAAGTTCTTTCAGAGCAGAGAGCAGGTAGATGTTTTTTGAATGGAAGTCTTTCCAAAAATCTCAAATGAAAGTTAGGTTTAGTCACTTGAAAATTCAGTCCTATCTATGTCTGGTATCGACATTGAGATTAATCCCTTCAGTCAAACATCAAAAGGTTATTAAGGGTTACTTGCACCAATCTTTAATTGACATAGGCAGAAGAATTAAACTGAAATTGGTGGGTCAATGTCACATAATAAAAAGTGAGACTAGAATATAAGTATCATTGTGACTCTACTACTCCAAAAATTTTTTTTAGGACCTCAAAAGTTCAAAATTTTTATTTGGTACTATCAGATTCTTTACCTTTTTCTAGAGTTGATGAAAGACTGTTTCTGCTATTCTTTCTAAAGTAATGTCTCTTTTGGACTTCATTACATGTTTTTGTTCCTGACCAAGACTCTTCACATGATCATGTAATACATGGAACTTACCATTTCCTGTGGCATAAAATATAATTTTTATATGGAGTATTTTCTACTCAGAAAGCCTGGAATCTGTGATATAGAAGGAAGACATTGAGGTAACAAAAATTGTCTGACATGGCATTTACACATTGGTTCATGTCATCCAATTGATAGGTATAGATATGTAAAATTGGATACTACATTAATGGGGGAAGTGTGGCTTGTGAAGATGATTTTGAAGAGTGGGCTGAGTTGGTGAATACAGCTTGTGACCCAGTGTTCCACATGAGAAGGTGAACACAGTAAAAGGGAAATTAAGTTAATTCCCCGGGAGTTGCCAGTCTGGATTAGATTACTGATCCATAAATGTTGGATATCTTCCCATAGCAACAGAAGCTTGTTCTAAGAGTTTATCAAGAAGTCAGAATCCCTTCATCAGATTCTAAACCAAATGAATAATGCAAATTAAAGTAGATTGCAAAAGACTTGAGGTAACTCAGAAATGGAAAGCTGAAAAACAACAAATTATTTTTTTAATAATTAATTATACCACCTCTTTGGAATATGTACATTACATATAATATACATTAATAATCACATTAAATTGTATTTCACTGGCTGTAAGAGAATCTTGAAGTTTTTGTGGCTGTAATAAGCACATATGCCTTTTAAGAAAAGTGACTTCAAAAATATTTTTGTACATATTTTGCAGTGGCATGTAAATTGATAATTGGATGTCAATATAAGAACACACCTTAAATATAAATATAAGAATACTAGGGGCCCAGTGCATGTATTTGTGCACATTTAAAGGAACTGTGGGCCACAAGGCTGCAGTGGGCAAAGGGATGGGTCTTGGCCCATCCTCCACGCCCCCGCCTGGCCCCTCCAGCCGTGGCCCCCAGCCCCATGTCTGCTGGCAGCCCCACTCCTGCCGCCGCTCCCATGTGCTGATGGTGTCTGCCCAGCTCGCACCTGCTGACAGTGCGGAGCGATTGGGGCTGGTTCCACAGTGGGTGAGAGCAGGGCCGGTGCCGTCAGCCAGTGTAAGCAGCAGCTGCTTCCCTGATCACCCCTCTGGAGCAGGGAGAGGTGGAGAAGCCCTGAGGGGTGATCGGGGCTGACAGCTGCTGCCTGCATCTGCTGATGGCTCCGAGTGATCTCAGGGCTGGTGCTGGGCACTGGCAGTGGGTGCAAGCAGGGCTGGCACCGGCAGCAGTTGTCAGTGCTGGGAGGGACCAGGGAGCATGGGAGCAAAGAATTTTTAGCAACCGCCAGAGGCTCACCCTGATGACAGTGACCAGTGTCCCACCTTGGTCTGGGGCCCTACTCACTTGTTCCATCATCCCGACGTGGCTGACACCCACCATGTTCCGCGTGTGCCCCCTGGTAGTCAGTGAACGTCATAGCGACTGGTTGGTTGTGCTGTCATTCAATCTATTTGCATATTAGCCTTTTATTATATAGGATTGTTTAATATAAATATTTAAAAGGTTAAATTAGTAGTACATGAAAAGATATAAACACTAAATAAAATAAAACTGGTGAAACTATAAAAATACCAGAGAAAGTAGACTTAAGTCCAGAAGACTTACAAGAAACAAAGAAATACATTTTATGATAATAAAAGGGTCAGCCCATAAGAAAGATATTACAATGTACAATCATATTCCCAATATCAGAACTTCAAAGTACATGAAGCAAAAATGGACAGTACTAAAAGAGGAAAGAAAAGATCTATGACACATAAGAGAGATTTTAAAAATTAACCTTTCTTCATAGCTGATGGTATATGCAAACAAGAAATTAGAAAACATGTAGAAGTTTTCATCAAGATTAAGGAGACTAATCTAATTGTTATGTAAAAAGCACTAAACCTAAATCCCAAATGTCTGATAAACATTTTCTTCAAGTGTACATGCAATATTTATCAAAATGATAGTATGTTTAGTCCTAAAGTAAAGTCCAAAATTTTTCATTTTTAAAATCATTTCAAATCATTTTATTTGACCAAATAGGAATTATGTCAAAAGTACATTTAAATAAAGAAAAACCAAATATATCCACTTGTTGGAAGTATAGAATGTATTCTAAAATATATAATGACTAAAAGAAGATATCACAAATAAAGTTATAAATTAATTTGAACTAAAAGCTATAAAAATATGTGAAAACCAATGGGATACAGCAAAAGATATGTTTAAAGAAATCTACAGTATCTACTGCATAAATTAGGAAAGAAATAAAAGCACCTCTGAAACTTAGTGATATAAAAATCCATCTTAAGGTATTAGAAACAACAACAACAGAAAATATATCCAAAAAAGTAAAATATAGACAATAAAAACAATAGGTATGAATCAAATAGAAAAAAACATACATTTAAAACATCAACAACACAAAATTTGGGTCCTTGGACAAAAATTATAAAAATGATATACTTTTTTAAGACTTATCAAGGAAAAATAAAAAATGAGGAATATATTCTTAATATGAGCAATGAAAATTACTGACTATATAAAGGACAAAAATTATTGAGATGGACTACAACAAAAATGAAAATATATTATTTATTAAAATACCATAAGGAGCTCAAAAGACATATTTAGAGTGGGAGAAGATATTGCTTAAATCAGGGGTCCTCAAACTTTTTAAACAGGGGGCCAGTTCACTGTCCCTCAGACCATTGGAGGGCCGGACTATAGTTTTAAAAAAAAACTATGAACAAATTCCTATGCACACTGCACATATCTTATTTTGAAGTAAAAAAACAAAACTGGAACAAATACAATATTTGTATTTGCATGTGGCCCGCGGGCCGTAGTTTGAGGACCCCTGGCTTAAATAAACACATAAAAGTCAAGGACTCATGTATAGAGTATATAATGCACTTTTACAAATCAATAATAAAAGACAACCCAATAGAAAAAAATGGGCAAAATATTTATTTAAGCAGTTACTCTTGTAAAAGCACATCCAATTTCCCAACTTAAAAATGGGACTCACCTATAATTATGAATAGATGTAATGACATGATGCCTAGGATTTGCTTCAAAATAATCCAGTGAGGTCCTGGCCCAAAAAAGTTGTGGGTTCAATCCCCAGTCAGGGCACATACAAGAGGCAACCAATGGATATGTCTCTCACATAGATGTTTCTCTCTCTCTCTCTCTCTCATCAATAAAAAAATATTATTGAATGAGGATTAAAATTATAAAAGTAATAATAACAATCCAGTGAGGTAAGGGCCAGAAAGGTTAAAATAGAAATGAAAAAGAGTGGCAATGGGCTGATGATTTACATCTGTGTGGTGAGGATATGGGGCGGGGGGCGGGTCATTAAACTAGTTTTGTGTATAAAAAGGTTCCCTGATAAATATTAGAGAAGTAAAGGAAAATCAGGACATAGCTCAAATGGTTCTACAATGATGCTATAATGCTCTATGGGAAATTTGTTTTATTCAGTGTTAGCGGCACTAGAAACCAGAGTGCCCATATTGTGAAAAGATGAAATTATTTTTTATTCCTAAACTCCCAGTACTTTCTCATTATACTCCAGCATTGAATGTTATCTAAGTCTGTCCCTTCTTTGCTAAATTAAAGAACTTTATATGTTGAATAACTTCATTTAGGAGAACTGTTTGCTCATTCATTTATTTAGTATTTGTATGCTAGGACAAACTATGAAATAAAATCGGCACAACATGGCTTTATTCTCTCCATTCTTTTAAGACATAACCCATCAAAATAACAAGTGTTACATGTGGGTATGTGTGTGTCTATAGCAAACATGTACTGACTCTTGTGGTGCTTTAATTTTTTACTCTGATATTTAAAATATTTTTTTATTGATTTCAGAGAGGAAGAGAGAGTGAGAAACAAATAGAAACATCCATGATGAGAGAGAATCATTCATCAGCTGCCTCCTGCACGCTCCACACAGGGAATCGAGTCCGCAACCTGCACATGCGCTGTGACTGGGAATCCAACCATGACCTCCTGGTTTATAGCTTGATGCTCAAACACTGAGCCACACTGGGCTGACTTTACCCTGACTTTTGATCATGGTGAGAATGTGTGTACAGAAGCTGAAAGGACACATCAGCTATATTCATTTGACTAAAATAATTGAATCAAAAGTTTTTTCCCTACCTGTCACATTCTCTCAAAAAAAGACCCTCATGCAATTAACTAAATTACACTGGTTCACAATTACAGTTTTAATTGTTTTTAGAAAAGCATTCTATTTTATACTAATTGCATTAAAACATAAGGCAATGTAAAGGTAATGTTTTATATTAATTTTCTCCTTTACCAGATACATAAATTCTAATGGTCTATATCAGTGGTCGGCAAACTGCGGCTCACGAGCCACATGCAGCTCTTTGGCCCCTTGAGTGTGGCTCTTCCACAAAATACCGACTTCTGCGCATGGGCCACGAAGTTTCAATCACACTGTAAGTGTGTGCCCACACGTGGTATTTTGTGGAAAAGCCACACTCAAGGGGCCAAAGAGCTGCATGTGGTTCGGGGCTGGGGGTTTGCGCCCCCCCGGGCCTATATCTCAGAAAAAAATTTCCCCTTTCTCTAAAATGTTGCGTTTTTTAAAGCCCTTAGGAAATATTCTAAATTAAAATTGATGACATATGTTAGTATATTATTTGAAAAAAAGTATATTACTATTTCCAGTAACTTATGTTTAAGCATTTTTCAAGATCATCAAAATACGATTCTAATATTTTATGTTCTCTGTATAAAACATACTTGAAATATTATTTGTAAAATTATACTGCACATTTATAGTAATAGAAACAATTGTATATTTCTAAATTTATTATTATGTGGGCACTTCTTTGCTAATACTCCTTAAAATTTTTCACTGTTTGAAATAAAAATATACTGAATCTGAATTTCAAATTTATTGTATTCCCTATCCCAAACTTTTGTTTATCTTTGTTAAACTATTTGAAATCTTGCAAATATCAGCTGACTGAGCGCTAAAGAGAATTAGAAGACAATTGAATTGTGTGCCGTTGATGAAATTTACTCTAATTTATATCCCTAATTGGATTTGAGTATTATTCAATTTTAAAAGGCCCATTTTTAGAAAGCTAGAAATTAAAATGCCTGAGAGAATAGTAGTATCTAGGTCAAATCCAGGTTCCAAGCTTAATGATTTCATTTACTTGTCCTTTACCTTGCTAGATTACAGGTATAAGAAATTGTGTTAAACTTATGCTACTATAGTGGTAGGTGGGGCTAAAAGAATGGTCCCCTAAGAATGTCTATATTCTAATCCCAGGAACCCATAAAGGTATGGTATTGCATGGCAAGGGGAATTAAGGAATTCAGGTTGCAGATAAAATTATGCTTTCTAATCAGGTGACTTGAAATTGGGAGATTTTCCTCAATTACCCGGTTGGGTCCAATATAATTACAAGAACCATAAAAGATGGAAAAGGGAGGAAAAATTATTTTTCAGAGTAATAAAATGTGAAAAAGACTTGATTGGATGTTGCTGGCTATGTTTAGAAAAGGAAGGTCAATTTGGATTTTGTTCTGCTTACCTTACTCTTGATAGTCCAGTATGAAAGTTGTACCATGTTCACATATACACACATTGTAGGAGAGTGGAAGGAAAATTTCTAGACAGGAAACTGCTATGGACTTAATTGTGGCCCCCACCTCCTGCCCTCACCACAGTTCCTATGTTGAAACTCTAATTCCCAATGTGACTGTTTTTGGAGTAAGGGAGTGAATAAGATTAATTAAGGTCACAAGGTCTTGCTAGGATTAGTGCCCTGTTAAAAGAGTCACCAGAGAGAGCTCTCTCTGTAATGTAAGGACACAAGGAGAAAGGCTGCAAGTCAGGAGGGCAGCACTCTTTAGAACCCAGCTATGCTGGGAACCTGATGTTAGACTCTAGCCTCCAGAATGGTGAGAAAATAAATTTTCTGTTGTTTAAGAACCCAATCCATGGTGTTTTGTATGGCAGCCCAAGCAGACTACTACAGGAACAGAATGAGTTGGATGAGCACAACACAAATTTTTTAATGCGAAAATCTCAGATTTGCATTCTTGAATTTTAGAGTAATAGTGACTGGCTTTCATATTCCTGAAGGCTTGGTCAGCCTCAGGTCCTAGTTCCTTCCAGCTCCAGTTCATGTAATTGTGGGTCAGTCTTCCACTGCCACAGAGATTGTTTTGATGGCTTTTATTTGCCCTTTCCTACCTTCTCACTCTCCTTTACCCTAGGTTTCCTTGACCTTCTTGAAGTTGCTTCAAGACTTCCGTTGGGTGGTACTTTCCCTTTGTTTCTTTTGGGAGTTATGTGAATATATATATATATATATATATATATATATATATATATAGAGAGAGAGAGAGAGAGAGAGAGAGAGATAGAGGAAGGGAGGGAAGAAGGGAGGGAGGGAGAGAGAAAGGGAGAGAGAGAGACTCATTTTTTAAAACATGCAATAATAAATTACTCCATATGGAAGTTTATTAAATGGAGTGTGGATGTAGCACCTAAAAGTGAGTTTGATTTTTTCCTGTGTTTTTCAATTCCGTCAGTATTTCTTTTCATGATAAACTACATCCACTAAGAATTGTCTTTAGTTGAGATCCCACGAAAAAAAAAGACTACATTTTTTAACTGAAATTTTATTTTTTCTTTCTTTTTTTAAAATATATCTTATTGATTTTTTACAGAGAGGAAGGAGAAGGATAGAGAGTTAGAAACATCGATGAGAGAGAAACATCGATCAGCTGCCTCCTGCATACCCCCTACTGGGGATGTGCCCACAACCAAGGTACATGCCCTTGGCCAGAATCGAACCCAGGACCCTTCAGTCCACAGGCTGGCATTCTATCCACTGAGCCAAATTGGTTAGGGCAGAAATTTTATTTTTTCTTAATCCATTAGTTACCTCTTTTCATAGCTTTGATTGGTTCATTAACATTTATAAGCAGAGGAGCCAGTGTGTGGTGTAGGGGTTAAGGAGCACTTGCTCTTTTCTAGTCACTCACAGCAAATGTAGAGAACTTCAGTTTTTGTCCATAGACTACAAATACCGCTAAGGCACAATGGATTAATGATCTGTTTGATGCACTATATGCCCTACTTTGTCTCCTGTTCTAATTTTAACTTCATGGACTAACAACTCTATGTTACTTCTTTATAACAGTATAGTATTAGAAGAATGGGGACTTGTTGCATAGAGACTAGGGAAGAAAATTTTTGAAATGGCCCAAGAGAAAAAAAGATTGTGATCTAGAAATATATGGACGATTGTGGGTATTAAGACCTTTGAATATTTTTCATAATCATTATGTTGTTAATGATCCTTTTTAAAGATTTTATTAAATGATGAAAGACAGACTCCATCTGCCCTTTGTTGAAGATTATTCAAATTATAAATTTGATTTCCTTATATCTGTAGCCCATCCCTGTGTGTAATGAGTGTTTAGAATTCAATTACCATCTAAGAAATCACTGCTATGGGATGAATGGATGTGTTTTGGATTTTTTTTTCCTGTGGGGAAGGGGGAGTGATGGGATGAAATAATGCCATAGAGATGGCAGGCTGTTCCATCCCTTTTCCACCCTAAAATGTGTAATACCTTCATATCCAGATATACTGATTTACATGAAAAAAAATCTGAAGGAAGATTTGGCTTAATCTTATCCACTCAGAGCCACTGTATTTTATTTGCAGTTACCTCAGCAAGTTAAAGAAAACAGCAGTTAAGACAATGGATACTTTTATTACCCAACTATTGTATAATTGCTCAGGATCAATTGTTAGGATCCCTACATCTGGGGATGTCTGGAGAGATGCTGGTCAGGTAACAACCATAAATGCAGCATCAGACTCTCTCTCTCTCCCTCTCTTTCTCTCTCTCCATTGCACTTCAATTTAAGCTGCTTCCAAAATTGCCTTGCTTCCCTAGTAGTGTCAGCATCACTGTCTTGCTTCCCAATTACAATAAAACAAACCAGGAAGAAAGAATGAATTCATGTTGGCCAGGATACAGCATAGGGGATTTAAAAAAAATCATAGAAGGAGAGACATCTTCTTACTCAGGCAGCATCAAGAGATAACTTCAAAGAGATGTCTCTTAGTGCATGTCTCACGTTTACTTGAACATCTAATTTCTAACAATCTGTGGACTAGAGGTTGACTTTATTGTGCATATTCTTATCAATAAACTCTAATGAGATTTCTGTTTGCTTTGCTTTTTTTCCCCAGAGAGTAAAATACATTTCATTCAACACGTGGTGATACTTAATTGTTTTTAAATTCTCTTTATACTCCAAGCTTCAAGCTTTTATTGAGACTTTTCTAATTATCTATATGTTTATGAGTATACCAAGCTCCATAATTCACTTCTCTAGAGATACTTGTTTTCTGATACTACCAATAAAAACAAGAAATAAACAAAATGATCCTTGAATAATAAAAATAGTTTTTTAAGGGCAATGCATTAAAGGTATGCTTACTTTATGTCATAAAAATGTCCCATAGGATTGCCTCCCAGAAACTATTTAATTCCATTTCACACACAGCCTTAATAAGTTAAATTATCTGGTAGAAAAACTCACAGATACTATAACCAGTAAATTAGAAACAGAAGGCTTCTGTAGGAAACATATTGCTATTAGGAAGAAGTAATAATTGAAAATCTTAAAAAGAGATAGAAAGTTATGAACTTAACACAGGATATGAAAAATTTCCTGAGTTGCTTAATATAAGGCATACTTATCAACTAGTTAGATTGCTCGTTTACACAATAAATATTTATTCGCAAGAAGAAAAATAAGTGTGAACACCTTTAGGAATAAATATAATAATTACTAACACTAATTGTGCTCACTGTGCCAGACACATCTTACATTTTTCTCCTGTATTAATTTATTTCATGTTCAATGTAGGAAGTGGGTAGTATTGTTATACTCATTGTACAGATAAAAAACAGAAACATCCAAGGGTTAGGCCAGTTGTCAGGCCACACACCAGTGACGACTAGAGCTCAGTGTGAATTGGCTCTGGAGCTCAAACTCAGAGACACTGTACTTTATTTGCTCCTGAAAATCCAATTGACTTTCAAAATAAATGTGCTTTTGGCTGTAAAAGTATTTTCAAAATAGGGACTTGAGTCAGACAGCTATTTGTCTTCTAAAATCAGTTCCTTTCTTCTTATATAACTTTACTAGCTGGGCACATGCTGAGACTATATTTTCTAGTTTCCTTTGTAGCTCAATGTCTTCCCAATAGACGTTGAGCTGAAATGATATATGTAACTCCCATTTCACAAGGTTAAAAGTTATCTTGTATCCCACATACTCTCTTGGCCTTTCCTATAGGTAATATTGGTAGTGGCAACCCAGCTTTTTCTCTGTAGCCAAGAGCAAGAGGAGAAGACAAGATAGAAGATATTTGGGTACCTGAATGACTTCATGGACCATAATTACATTGCAGCTGTGGTATAATAAAAAATGTATTTGATCTTTGTCCTTGGTTCCTGGCACAAAGATCCTTACACATTTGTAATTTTCTTAGCAATAAGTGTATGAGGGGTGTCTTTTGTTCTAATAAGGTGACTCTTGGCAGGCCCCTGGATATCTTCAGGATGGGGACTTAACTTTAGAAAGACCAAGCTTTGATTAAAAGCTTAGAGCGTCTGTCCCATTCCTTTCCCTGCAGGAAGGGGAGAGAGCCTAGATATTGAGTTAATAATCAATGATCAATGATTTCATTAACCACACCTCGGTATTAAAGCATCCATGAAACCAGGATTTGGAAAGCTCCCAGACTTGTGGACACATCCAACTCCACAGAACAGAAGCTCCTGCACTTAGCACACTTATGAGCCTTACCCCATGTACCTCTTCATCTGGCTGTTTATTTGTACCTTTACAATAAACTGCAATAGTAAATAGAACATTTTCTGTGAGTTCTGTGTGTCATTCTAGCAAATAATTGAACCTGGGGGCAGGTTGTGAAAATGTCTGACTTTGTAGGCAAGTCAGACGGAAGTGTGGGTAACCTGGGGACCAGCTGCTTGCAACTGGCATCTGAAGGGATGGCTGTCTTATGAGACTGAGCTCTTAACTTGTGAAGTCTGACACTCCCGTTAGTGTCAGTATTGAACTGAATTGTAAGACGCCTGGTTGGTTTCAGAAAACTGGAAAAAAACTAACAGCAGCCTAGGCCCATCATCTTTAAAGTGTTATGTAGGAGAGCAATAAACTTTAATTTTACTTAATCTTCTATATTTTAGATGTCTTTCTTCCAGAATCTTAATCTTTTTCCCATCTAATATAGAGAAGTAAGAATATAATGTGCAATGATGGCTCCATTGAAATAACTATGTGCTCTATCTTGGATGGACTGTGCCATGGCAATATGTAAAGTATGTGGAAAAGCAGGACAGAGATTAGTTCTAGACTAAGCTAGAACTTAGTTCTAGACTTACATATTATCTTCTCCCATTTGTAATATTTATTGAGAATCCACCATGTATCTTTTTGTATTGAGGATGTAAAAATAGTGTTTCCTTTCTCTAACGACAAGGGTAATAAAAGCAACAGGTATAATATAAAAGTAAAATAATGAAAGTATCATAATGGAGAAAAAGGTTCTAAGAGATGCTAAAGGAGAGGGAGCCTAGACTTATAAGAAAGGAAAAGGAATGAGAGAACAGTGAATTCCCAAGAGAGCCAATGCTTGAGTTAAATATTTAAGAATGAATAAAAGTTCATTGTGCAGAAAAGTACGTGGTAAGAAAGTCTGAGTATAAGCAACATCATTTACAAAGCATGAGACATAAATTAGCATGAGATAATGACTAACCAGAAGTCTTTCCTCATTGTTAGAATGTAAAATAGAAAAGTCCTGGAAAGAGGATATGGGAGAGGCACTGAAGAGTCTGCACTTTACACAGAAGACAATGTGAGGTTCTTGGCATTTTCAAATGGGCACATGGTAATGTCCATTTATTATATTTAATATATACCTCATACTTTGTTCTCTTTGAAATGTAGGGAATACATAAAACTGAAACATGGTGTCAGCCTTTGAGAAGTTCACAGTTTATTGGGAAATCACATAAACAAGCAACAGCAGTGCCTTGTGATCAATGCTAAGAATGCAAAAACAGTGTGCTTGTATTATGGGTAAGAACAGAATGTGAAAAATTATGAAGGTGAGAAAGAGGACAGTTCATCTGATGAGCTGCAAACAATTTAATAGTCATCGGGTGGGGGTAATAGGATGTACAACAGAGAATGAGACTAGAGAATAGTTAGGGTCCAGCTCAGATAGGTCTGATGCCATACTGAAGAGATTGGATTGGATTTGGAAATCAATCACAGACTGTGAAAAGAAAAATCTAGGAGGTAGAAACAAAAGGAGTGATGAGGAGGGACAGGAAGAAGTATGAACATTCTTAAGTGTCTCATTGAATAACTGGAATGATGGGCTTTTTACCTGAGACAGGGAATAAAAGGGACAGAGTCAATTCAGTAGCAGGAAAAGAGTAAGCTGCTGAATAGATGTCTATTAAAGGGCTTTCCCTGTCCACTACCCTTGAGAAAGGCAGCCTATTTTATTATCCAGTATTCTGCTCATAGCTGAAGTAACTGGATTAAGGATCTAACCATCCAGCAGTGATGAATCTCACATGAAAGAACTGACCAGATAATGAAGTACTTAGTGGTGTGAACTGACTTTATAAGGTTCCAATGAAAAA
Organism: Myotis lucifugus; assembly: GCF_000147115.1. Lineage (NCBI taxonomy): Eukaryota > Metazoa > Chordata > Mammalia > Chiroptera > Vespertilionidae > Myotis > Myotis lucifugus. Next base: position 539,751 of record NW_005871185.1, on the reverse strand, counting down.
ATAGAAGGTTGTGATAGACCAGCAGTTCTCAACCTGTGGGTCGAGACCCCTTTGGGGGTCGAATGACCCTTTCACAGGCGTCGCCTAAGACCATTGGAAAACACATATATAATTACATATTGTTTTTGTGATTAATCACTATGCTTTCATTATGTTCAATTTGTAACAATGAAATTGGGGGTCACCACAACATGAGGAACTGTATTAAAGGGTTGCAGCATTAGGAAGGTTGAGAACCACTATGATAGACTATGGTGAGCTATGCACAAAGCAAGATTATCAGTAAGCTGCTGGTTGGAAAGAAGCAGAGATGCATGCCCTGGAGCCACCATGCCAGCTCCTAATAGGATAAGGAGAAAAGTGGTCACCCAAAGTGGTCTGCTGTCATGGCTTTCCATATCCATACCTTACAACACACTCACATGTGTGCCGAGCCAGCTAAGCCAAGGGTTCAAAAGCCTGAGTGAGGGCGGTGAAGGATGAAGAAATGACAGACAAAGAGAATAAGCTGAGTTTCCTGTGCCTGGCTGAGGCCACAGAGAGAGATCCAGAGGCAAGCTGAGCCTTTATTTTATAGCCAGAGGTAAACAAGGTAGTGGTCACCATAGTTACAATGTTCTTGTGAGTTTCATTTGTTTTGGCAGCACTTGCTGCACCTCCCACAGCCCATTAGCTACCCAGCTAACATCTAGGGAGTGTCATAAGGTCAAGCCTAATTATGCTAAGAGGACTGTGCCCTCTAAGCTGGGACTTGTTTGTGGCTTTACCAAAAGGTCAGTCTGAGGCTTAACCCTATAGCCACGCCCTACACACATGTCCTTGAAGTAGTGTCAGTAATTCTCTGTTGCTTGCAAACAACAACAAAAAAACTCATTGTGTGCTAATTAGCTGTGCGCCCCCTCTCTCATTTCTGGAAGAGCCTTTAAACATGAGGGTCTCATACCTCAACATAATAAAAGCCATATATGACAGGCCCACAGCCAACATCATACTCAATAGACAAAAACTAACACCATTTCCCCTAAGAACAGGAACAAGACAGGGATGCCCACTCTCACCACTCCTGTTTAACATAGTCTTGGAAGTATTAGCCATTGCAATTAGACAAGAAGAAGAAATAAAAGGCATCAAAATTGGAAAAGAGGAAGTAAAATTGTCCTTATTTGCAGACGACATGATATTATACATACAAAACCCTAGAGACTCCATCAAAAAACTACTAGACTTAATACATGAATTTGGCAATGTAGCAGGATACAAAATTAACCCCAAGAAATCTGAGGCATTTCTATACACCAATAGTGAACTTTCAGAAAGAGAGATTATAAAAACAATCCCATTTACCATCGCACCAAAAAAATTAAGCTACCTAGGAATAAGCTTAATTAAAGAGGTAAAAGACCTCTATTCAGAAAACTACAGGACTTTGAAAAAAGAGATAGAGGAAGACATAAAGAGATGGAAGAACATACCGTGTTCATGGATTGGTAGAATCAACATCATTAAAATGTCCATACTACCCAAAGCAATCTATAAGTTCAACGCACTTCCCATTAAAATACCAACGGCATACTTCACAGATGTAGAACGAACTCTCCAAAAATTCATCTGGAATAAAAAAAGACCCCGAATAGCTGCAGGGATCCTGAGAAAGAACAAAGTAGGTGGGATCTCAATACCAGATATCAAGCTGTATTACAAAGCCACTGTTCTCAAAACTGCCTGGTACTGGCACAAGAACAGACATATAGATCAATGGAATAGAATAGAGACCCCAGAAATCGGCCCGAACCAATATGCTCAATTAATATTTGACAAAGGAGGCAAGAACATACAATGGAGCCAAGATAGTCTCTTCAATAAATGGTGTTGGGAAAATTGGACAGATATATGCAAGAAAATGAAAGTAGACCACCAACTTACACCATACACAAGAATAAACTCAAAATGGATAAAGGACTTAAATGTACGACAGGAACATAAAAATTCTAGAAGAATACAAAGGCAACAAAATCTCAGACATATGCTGAAGCAATTTCTTCACTGATACAGCTCCTAGGGCACTTGAAACTAAAGAGAAAATGAACAAATGGGACTACATCAAAGTAAAAAGCTTCTGCACAGCAAAAGAAACCATCAACAAAACAACAAGAAAACCCACCGTGTGGGAAAACATATTTGCCAATGTCATATCTGATAAGGGCCTAATCTCCAAAATTTATAGGGAACTCATACAACTTAACAAAAGGAAGATAAACAATCCAATAAAAAAATGGGCAATGGACCTAAATAGACACCTTTCAAAAGAGGACATTCAGAAAGCCAAGAGACATATGAAAACATGCTCAAAGTCACTAATCATCCGAGAGATGGAAATCAAAACAACAATGAGGTACCATCTCACACCTGTCAGAATGGCTATCATCAACAAATCAACAAACGACAAGTGCTGGAGAGGATGTGGAGAAAAAGGAACAGTTGTGTACTGCTGGTGGGAATGCAGACTGGTGCAGCCACTATGGAAGACAGTATGGAGTTTCCTCAAAAAACTAAAAATGGAACTCCCATTTGACCCTGTGATCCCACTTCTAGGAATATATCCCAAGAAAACAGAAACACCAATCAGAAAGGATATATGCACCCATATGTTCATAGCAGCACAATTCATCATAGCTAAGATCTGGAAACAGCCTAAGTGCCCATCAGTAGATGAATGGATTAGAAAACTTTGGTACATCTACACGATGGAATACTATGCTGCTGTAAAAAAGAAGGAACTCTTACCATTTGCAACGGCATGGATGGAGCTGGAGAGCATTATGCTAAGTGAAATAAGCCAGTCAATGAAGGAAAAATACCACATGATCTCACTCATTCATGGATAATAGAGACCATTATAAACTTTTGAACAATAATAGATACAGAGGCAGAGCTGCCTCAACAGATTGTCAAACTGCAGCAGGAGGCCGGGGAGGGTTGGGGGGCAGGAGGGAGGGGGTAAGAGATCAACTGAAGGACTTGTATGCATACATATGAGCATAACCAACGACATAAGACACT
>NW_005871185.1:533101-536591 GCF_000147115.1 Myotis lucifugus | reverse complement strand
AATAAAATAAACATGAGGGTCATAGTTGAAATTTCTTTATTAAGCATTTTTTTCCTGTCAGCAAATTTTCCTTTAATCTTCTAGACCAGGGGTGGGCAAACTTTTTGACTGGAGGGCCACAATGGGTTCTTAAACTGGACCGGAGGGCTAGAACAAAAGTATGGATGGAGTGTTTGTGTGAACTAATATAAATTCAAAGTAAACATCATTACATAAAAGGGTACGGTCTTTTTTTTTTTTTCTAGTTTTATTCATTTCAAACGGGTCGGATCCGGCCCGTGGGCCGTAGTTTGCCCAAGGCTGTTCTAGACTAATAGAAGGGTAATATGCTAATTAGACTGGGAGACCTTCCGGACGTCTTTCCAGACAAAGCCATGGTGACGGGGCTGAGGCAGAGGTGGTTAGGGGCGAGCAGGCCAGCAGGGAGTGGCAGTTGGGGGTGAGCAGGCTGGCAGGGGGAGCAGTTGGGGGCGATCAGGCCAGCAGGTGAGGGCAGATTTGGGCGAGCAGGCCCATAGGGGTCTAGTTGGTGGTGATCAGACCAGAAGCGGGGGGCAGTTGGGGTAATCAGGCCAGCATGCAGAGTGGTTAGGGGCAATTAGTCAGGCAGGCAGGTGAGCAGTTAGGATCCGGGGGGTCCCAGATTGGGAGAGGGATGTCCAATTGCTGGTTTAGGCCTGATCCCTTGGGCCTAACGGGCAGTCGGACATCCCCTGAGGGGTCCCAGATTGGAGAGGGTGCAGGCTGGGCTGAGGGACACCCTGCCTTCACATATTCCATGCACAGGGTCACTAGTATAATAATAAAAGGGTAATATGCTAATTTGACCAGATGTCTTCTGGACATCATTCCAGACATCCTTCCTGACGAAGCCCCAGCCCAGGGAAACCAGCCTGGGTCCTGGGTGCCTCCAAGCGGCCCGGGGGAAGCAAGCCCAGGTCCTGGGTGCTTGCCAGCGGCTGGAGGAAAGAAACCTGGGTCCTAGGTGCCAGAGGGAAGCTGGTGCCAGCAGCTGGGGGAAGGAAGGCCTATTCTTGCATGAATTTTCATGCATTGGGCATCTAGTTAATGAGTAAGACCTTTAGATCTACTGTTATACAAGTAATGAGGGACCCAGTGTTTAGAATGATAGGGGATGAGAAAAGGCTGACTATTGCCCTGCCTAGTGCAAAATGAAAATCGGTAGACCTTGCTGGACCTACTCTCCTCTTCCAGCACTTGTCATCCCAACCCTTAATGAACACGTGACCCAAAACAGATTGCAGCCTTAGTGCAGGGAAACTCTCGGTTCCAGGATGAGTTGCTCAAGGGATGTGTCCAAGCATGGCTGTCTCGGGACAGCAATGGCTGTTGCCTTGCCCACCACAGAGAGACCATGAGGTGAGAAGGTGGTCCGGTTGGATTAGGGCACCAGGGAGCTAGAGTGGGGGGTAGAAAACCTGTGCAGGGAGATGGAGAGGTGATCCAAGGCAGGTGCTTCTTTGCCGCATTGGACTTCATTTACAAAACAGACAAAGACAACCAATATTTCAGGACAGAAACATTAAAGCATTAGACCTGAAGCAGGAGCCCTACTTAGTTTGGGACCCTATGTAATTACACCAGTCTCATCCCATAAAGCCAGGTCTGGGTTGATGGAATCTAAATAGAAAAGGGAGGACATTAGTGAGCAAAATGAATATTCATTAAAAAGTTCTGATTTATTTTTCAACACAAGGAAGTCATGTTTATCACTTATGTTTTGAAATAATTGTATTTAATGCATCATTTTCCCCAAAGATTATTTACTAAACAGAATCCAAGGAAATTACTAGCTAAAGACCAAACCAAACCAAACCAACCAAAATAAAAATAGTAACAGAAGTATTATAAAAGTCACATTGTAAAACAGCAGTATATATAAATTCCCATAATGTAGAAGGTAATTTGAGAATTAACCATCTTGATATTAATGACTCAATTTCTTAATCTCTCTACCTTCATGAATTTATTCTTTACCAGTGTCAGAACAAAGGGCTGTATTTATCAACATAGGTAATTATGTCCTATAGGCCAAATTCCCATTCCAACAGAGGAAAACTTGAAACACATGAATAAAGACATAGCCTAGAAACTTTGGCCTTTGAACCCCAAACATCACCAGGCCTTGAGAAGTGGTCTCACAGCTTGTGGTTGCTTATTTCTTATCAAACAGGTATTTTTTCAGGAAGCAGCAATAAACACGTTTTGTTTGGTTTTGTTCTGTTTTCTAAAGGAAATAGGGGAGTTCCCAGGTTCTAAGAAGTATGTTAATATTACTAATCATGCGAAAAACTCTTGGAAAGGGTGTTTGTTAGACCAACCAATTCTTTTGTTTTTAGAAGTGTTCAGGAAAATGCACTTTTATTCATAACATTTTTCACTGAAGCACAACTTGCTCACACAAAGCTCCTATTTAACAGAAGGAAGGGAGGCAGGGGGAGGAGAAAGCTCAAGTGTGAGAAGGTGAGGGTAACTTCAAACCACAGGAGTCCATGGGAGGGACACAGTGGCCAGAGAGGACAAAAGACCACATAGTGAGCTTTTGACACCATTAGAATAGCTCAGGAGTTCTTTATTACTCAAGCAAAAAATAAAAATTAATTTCCCCAGCAATGATTAGTACCGGCCATTGAGCAAGAAGGAGCTTTTGGGACTACAATGTGCCATGTCTTGGTTCTCACAGAAGTTTTCTTTCCTCTAATAAGTAAGCAATATAAGGATTGGCCTGCTATCCTATGAAGTCATGCTGTAATCCCCTGAGTGACACTCAAGAGAGCACCATCGGTTAAGCTCATTATCAGCTGAGATGTGGCCTTATGTCCAGGTGTGATAACAGTGTTCTTTTTCTCCTGTATGTGTCTTCAAAAGGGAAAACTAAGTGTGGGTTACACAAACGCTCCCTGGATGTTTAATGTTGGGGGAAGTGTCCCGCAGGAAGGAGCCAGGGCATTTTGTGAAACCAACAGGCCTCACTGGCACTGAGGCGCTATGATCGTATTCACTGCCCCGGACCTAAAAGCTGTGTATAATTTTCCACTCTGCCTGGCAAGGATGATTTAGTCATTGTTAGATGGAGCTCCTGGTTAATTTCATTGCTCCTTATGTTGATGCATTGGAATACATATGTTAACACTGCTTAGGGGACTTTTGGGTTATTTAGTGTCAGCCCATTTCACTGGTACAGACCAAGCTCAGGAAGCTTTGCCCCTCACAGATGTACTCTGCAGTCATTGATTCTTACAGTGCTCTGAAGTGGGAGGAGGACTGTATTCGTAGCTGCAGCAGCAGCACTAGAAGAAATGGTATTTCCCAGCACCTTTAGACGTGTGTAGCCTTCCTTGACATTCTTTGCCAAACAAAAAATCCAGTTACCTGCTAGGCATCAACTTCTATTATTTCAAGCCCAGCGTTGGTTGAGGTCCTTGTGTTAGTCTTCCTGTTGCACTAGACACTCCAATGATGAGAAAAA
>NW_005871185.1:473930-533001 GCF_000147115.1 Myotis lucifugus | reverse complement strand
CCCCCTGATGGGCCCTGCTCTGTGAATGACAAGGGGCAGCGCCCCAACCCCCTGATCGGCCCTGCTCTGTGAATTACAGGGGGCAGCGCCCCAACCCCCTGATCGGCCCTGCTCTGTGCGTAACAGGGGGTTGCGCCGCAACCTCCCCATCGACCCTGCCTTGAGTGTGACAGGGGGTGGTGCCCCAACCCCAGAATTGGCCCTACCCTGAGTGTGACTGAGGGTGGCATCGCAACCTCCCGATCCGCCCTGCTCTGTGCATGATGAGGCAGCGCCCCAACTCCCCAATCGGCCCTGCTCTGAGCCTGACCAGGGGCTGCACTTAGGGATTGGGCCTGCCCTCTGCCACCCAGGAGGGGGCCTAAGCCAGCAGGTCGTTATCTCCCGAGGGGTCCCAGACTGCGAGAGGGCACAGGCCGGGCTGGGGGACCCCCCCCCCCCGAGTGCACAAATTTTTGTGCACCAGGCCTCTAGTTATCTATATTAGTAATAATCTCTAGATAAAAGCTTTGGTTTACTAGTATTTGAAAAGTTACTTTAGAGATAATCTCAAAGATCATCCAGCTACTCTCAGAGAGGGTGGTAAACTCGGTGCCCACAATTCCCTGTCCCTTCACTCCCCAAGCTCTCCAAAGACCAGAACTGAACTCTGTGGAAACCTTATATTAGAACTAATGTCCTTGTTTACTTAATCAGTGCTAAGATTTGTTTTGCCACTAATCATTCAACCAGGCAATACTGAGTACCTATAACATACTAGACAGTGGAATTCAGACCAGAAATATAGATAGCAAAATCCCTATGTTCAGAGACATTTCTGTTACGCCATAACCCTGGCACTCAAGGTGCCATCTGATATTTTCAGATGGATCTGCAAGAAGTCACACTCCTGTAAAACATCCCCTCCTCTTTAGCTGAGCAGAATTAGAAGGTAGAAGGTAAAGACCATTTTCAATCAGGCTGAAACAGGAAAGGAGGACTTGATCACGTTAGAATATAATGTACAAAATAGATAAGTATGCAGATGCAGTGACAAATAAACAATTAGTTTTAAAAATAATGAACTTAAACTCCAAGTGTCTTTTTATAATCTATAAACCGGGGAGTATGCACATTTAGTTGGTACATAGAATAAAAGAAGAGCACAGCGGATGTGACATATTGGGATTAATCATTTCTTCTCTAATTTATTAGAACTGCTTCCAGCAGGAGATGAGATTTCAAGAACTGAGTGATGAAGAAAAGGGAGTCTGTCAGGGAGGATCAGAAGTTTTGTGAGAGAAAGCAATTTGCCCAAGGTCACTTAACTAGCCAATGTCAGAGTACGAAATTAAACACACTGAAAAGAAATGAGTGTTTCTATAGTGAGTCTCTTATAAGAGCATCTTCAAGTTGATGTCAGGAATTTTCTCTTGGAGGTAGAAGAGAATTACAGTGACCCTTATGAAATTGCACATTGTGACTCGGAGAAAAGGGACCCTGAGATTTTCGACTAAGAAACCCAGGTTCCTAGAGCAGATCTACACCTCCTTGCTCTATTATCCCTGAAAATTCTTTCCATATCTCTATTGAACCTAGAGCAAGACAAAAATACCCCTCTGAAAAAGATGAAATCTTACTTTACTCAACCTTTTATCTGAGAAGTGCAACCCTCACTGTCCTCTTGAAAAGAAGAGGAATAAGTGAATGCAAACATTCACAGCTAAATAAATGTCTGTCAAGAACCTCTCGCAACTAATTAACCTGAGTAATAATGGAGCAAAGCGAGGAGCTTGCCTGATCACATAAAGGCCAAGTCAGAGACAAATGTTTTTCAATTAGCCCTGTCACCTGGACCTGCAAATTTACTTTCCTTATCAACAGATCTCTGCCTTTCCCAGTCCCTGGCCATCCTCTTACCTGCTTGTTTTTCTTCATAGCAAGCATCCCTGTTTGAAGTTATATTACTATTTTTTCCCCATTCTCTCTTTTCTCACTGGAGTGAAAGCTCTATGAGGCATACACTCTATCTAGCTCACTGCTGCAATCATAACACTCAGAATAGGAACTAACATTCAACAAATATTTCCACATGAATAAATGTCTAAAAAATGCCACATAATGTCTTTTTTCTGTGTTCCCCCCAAGGACAACAAAACACTCAAAGAGTGTGAAATTACTGGACAGAAACTCAGCCTGAAGAATATATACGGAGGCTTCCCTTGACACCCCAAAGACCTGGAGATCACGCATTAGAATCACTGATAGAAGTTACTTAATCCATTTTTAAAAATGTACATCTTATTTTAGAATCAAAGATGTCTAGATGAAAAATAATACAGTTCCTTAAAAGACAGTGTGATTATTTGTGAAATATAATATAAACAGAGACCCTTTATCATGGAGCTGCCATCCCAGAACTCCCTTGCTTGTCTTACTGCTCAAACTTTGGAACATGCCTACTAGTATATTCAAGATATAATGTTAAATCCTGATCTCAAAAGTTTAATATATGGTAGACAAAACCTTGTAAGTACTGCAGCAATTACAATGCATATGAAGGGTAAAGGTCATAGAAGCAAGGATAGACTTCGGTCACCTGAGTAGTTTCACAAAATGTGATTCTATAGCTTTTTGAGGGGAAAGAGATGAGTTCTAAAATAAGTGAACAATGAAAATCTGAAAAAGAAGTCTTTCTTGTAGGTCTTGGGGTTAAGAAATATTTTTAGCCCTGGCCGGTGTTGCTCAGTAGGTTGGGTGTTGCTCCGTGTACCGGAAGGAGGTTGCCAGTTTGATTCCTGATCAGTGTATATGCCTAGCTGTGGGCAGCCGATTAATGTTTTGCTCTCAGATTGATGTTTCTCTCTCTCTCTCTCTCTCTCTCTCTCTCTCTCTCTCTCTCTCTCCTTTCCTGTTTCTCTGAAATTCAATTAAAATGGGAAACATTTTAAAATTGGGGAGATGAAAAAAGTAATGAGGGAAATGAAGCCTTACTATAGCTAACAAGGCAGGAGGGGGCATGATAAAAACATCAAGATGACTGCTTTTCTAGGGCATAGGTGAATGAACCACTTTTGGACCCATGGAGATGAGGCTATCTAACTCCAAAAACAATATGGGTGGCTAAAACTGGGTTTGAATCCTTACACAACACTTTTGAAGCTCTTTGATCTTGGGAAAGTTATGCAAACATTTTATTCATTAAAAAGCAGGAATTATATTATTCAATAATTTATTCTAAGGAGAAATGTGATCACATAAGAAACAAAATAAGTACTCACAAAAGGGTAGTTATTAGCTTATATTGTGACATCATCTGGCCATATCCTCATCACGTAAGGGAAATAAAGCAAAAGTTGCTTACCTTGATATTTCACAAAATATTAAATGTAGAAGACCTGAAAACAGCATGATAGCTAAAGAAAAAAACAAAGTCAGGGGTATTTAGGAAATAAATAGCAACCGAAGCAAGGTCAAAAAGAGGAATGAATAGCAGTTTTATTAGGTAGGTATATAAATAGCTTTATATTTCATGTGGGCTAGTTAGACTGCTTATGGATAAGTGAGATGTACAAGTTGTAATTTCCAAATACTCTTTCTTTGTTTAAGTAATGAAAAAATAATCTATTTGACTGGTTACTTTAAAAGGGAGGGAGAATCCTGAGAAGCAAAATGTCCATTTTCATTCTGAATTAATGATGCACTATCCAACTGTGAGATTAGATAAATAAACACTCCTTCATGCAGAGCTAAAATTTGAAATGCCTAGGGATTTTTGACAGCGTCATACAGTGTCTCTGTTTTTCCTTTCTGCTCATTTTCCATAACTTGCAGAATAGTGTCAAAATGTTTGTCATTATGACAGAGAAAAAAAGAGAGATTTTATCATTCACCAAAAGCATACTGCAAATCACTTCCAAAACTTTTGCTTCCCTGATAAAGCAAATAAGAAACAAAATTATGCTTTTGTCTAAAGCAAGATGACCTTCTGTTTTAGTGGTTCTTGAAAAGACCTCACATCAGCCTCTATTGAGAGAAAGGGAATCCTTACTTACTGGCTCATCTTCTCCTCTTTTCTAACATTATTCAGTGGAAATTGCAGCAACTGATTTAAAACAATATCTTAGAAACATGACAACCACTTGGTCTCAAGAAACTTAAATAAAAACTATATTTGCTCCCAACAAAATATTTGTCATAGGGAAAAAAACTATAAGTGTCTGATTTAATGCACACTTGCTATCATTTTTGTCAAAGACTTCGTTATTAACTTGCAGGGATTTAATAATGCTGCTGGACATTCTCCTCCTATCCCCTGAGAAGGAGAAAATATAGCAATTCTAGAATATATAATAAATTTCATCAGAAAAAAAACTGTGTATATCAAGGGGCCACAACTTGATGTGATATTCAGAGCAGTCTTCTTGAGTGACACAAAAATCCTCCATGCTCAATCTAAGAGATGAGGGTAAGGAATCTCTCCCCTGGATACAGAATCAAATCATGTGAGATCTGTTGGAATTCACTAATAAACATTTACATACGGACCTTGTTGATTCAATATTCAATCTGACCAACATTGCCCAGCTGTTTTCCAATAAGGTTGGGAAGCAAAGTAGCATGGGAGAAGCTCCAACAAAGAGCTGACATTTCAGTAAATTTGAAGGGGCACATTAGATGACCCAGAAAATGCCATTCCAGCAAATGCAAGAACATTCGTCTCCAGGACAGAAGGAGACGTCTGGCATCTGGACAGCACAAAGCTACAATTGGCCACCCCTGCTCTTCCAATAGAGGGAATACACTGGGAAGCAGTCCAACTTGATTGAAAAGGTTGGTAGAAAAATCAAGGGTTTATAGCTGACCAATTTAAAAAGTCAAAATGCATCGCTTATTGAATTTTCAACTTTCAAGAAGGAACTTTTTCTCAAGAGAAAGCTGTTAGCTCAGGTATTGTATTTCAAAGGTTCCAGAAAAATACATGTTTATCTTGACCTCAGTTCTCAACAGGACTGGTGTGAATGCCAGAATTTTCATTTTTCTTAAGGGAAATAAAGAAGGTGAGGAATAACGGCTAAAGTGACATTGAGTATTTTCTGAGTTGCTGTCAGATTATATTCTTGTTTTCACCCATTATTACTAGCCCAATATACCCCTAAACACAAATGAACACACTCACACATAATCATAATCTTAGGAACAACATTATTTAGATTTCACATTTCAAAAAGCCCCTTCTCTCTCTCTCTGGATCATTTCTGACTAATACATGTAGATAAAGAAGTCAGTGGCTCATTAAAAATCAACCAGTAAAAAATAGATTTATTTAACAACTCTAGAACAAATGTCCAGATAAAAAAAAATATCAGATGGCATTTCTGGTAACTTTTTCTCTTTCTTTTCTTCCTTCTCTGGTGGCTGAGTGACACTATCGGTCCCCTGCTCAGAGGGCAGCGTAATAGGATGGTTCACAGCATTTAGTGCTCATGTCCTGGAGCAGAAAGAGTGGTGAGGAGAGGCTGACAAAGATATCTCACCCTCAGTTGTGAACCCTAGACATAACACTGTGCCAAACAGAAATCTTTATAGCCTCTGGGTTCCTATGATAACTATTATTTCCATTCTGTGGGAAAGAGCTAGCAGCAGAGTTAGGTGACACAATCTAATAATTGCATGTATTTCAAACACTGGCTAGAATCGGTTTAGCAATCAATATCTTAGCTTTGTATTTTGGGTGAGTCAAAATTTTATTGAAGATGGTCCTGTTCTCGTCTATTAGATTTGATTTTAGTACCAACAAGTAATCATCATATGCTGAAATTATATACTTTACTATTTGTTTCCATACATCATTTACAATGTCAACTCAGCCCAGAAAGGAACATTAGTTCTCATTGCAGAACTGTTCAACTTGGAAAACATGTATCTGAAAAAAAAATTAGCAGCTTTTCCAAAAGATCACATTTAAAAGGTAGTTATAATGACAAATTTAATTAAAGTGCTGCATTCATTTGGATATACCACAGTCAAATCATGCTGCAAGTACTTGACTAGGCATCATTTTAAGCCAATGGATTAAATGACGATCCAACTGGCCATTCTTCCAATGTTAATATGGACAGCTGTTAAAACTCCACTGACTGGTCTTTTATACTGTGTAAATAAATACATAAATGATAATTTAGGATTTTTTCCACTTGAGTCAGCCTTCTTCATATCATTTGGCTTTTTGGTCCCTAGCCAAGTGTCTGCTATTGGCAGAATTCTGGATATTAAAATATATCATACTTATCTATCAATCACTTCCATCTTAAAGAAAGAAAATAATAATTATTGGATATATAGCCTACTAAAATATATAGCCTCAATCTTCTAGAAATTATCATACTGACTTGATTGGTGTATTTGTTGGTGTATTTGTTCCTCAACTCAACCTTCTGTTGACACTATTGTGGCTCCTCTTTTTCTTCTTGTCTCCAGAAAGAAGAAATTTCTCTAGCCCCAAGTATTGAGGGAGTGTTTTGGTGTGTGTGTGTGTGTGTGTGTGTGTGTGTGTGTGTGTGTATTGGGGTGAGTTCTACTGAAAATAAAAGACAAGTATGTAAGGAAAGACTATCTCTCTTTTCTCAGAGTGAGGCATCTACACTAATAAAAGAGAAACATGCAAATTGGTGTCACTCTGCTACGCCCACCAGCCAATCAGAGCACCTATGCAAATTAACCCAACAAAGATGGCAGTTAATTTGCATACGCAGGCACCCAGTGAAGGCTGAAGGCTCCGGCCGGAGTGAAGACTGAAGACTGAAAACTGAAGAGGCTTGGCTTCTCTGCTGCAGCCGGACCAAAGGCCTGAGTCCCAGGTGCCGGAGGAAAACCAGTGCCAGCAGCCAGGGGAAGGAAGGCCTACTGCGTGAATCTTCGTACAATGGGCTTCTAGTCTTATATAAACTGTTTTGGCTGATGTAAACTAAGGAAACACTTTTACTTCTTCCAGATTAAAGTTTTACTGTTAAATAAAAGGCTGGAATTATAGAAAAGTGCCTCAAGTTTAACATGCATGGGAATCACCTTGGGACTTGTTCATTTCAGGTCCTCAGACCAGATTTTGCGTAGCAAGGTAACAGACTATATGTGATTATTTAAAAATATGCAATTATTCTTATATTTAAAAATTATGCAATCATCTATTTTAGAGAGTCCCATAAAGGATTCTGTGGAACACTAGTGCATTAAATATGGTTTAATAAAAAAAGGATTTGGTGGTCACAAAATTTCAGGAAATGGTCACTATTATCCTCTTCTTGGAAATTTCAAATGCACTATTACCATACCAAAGGATATAATAAATTCTGTCATTAAAAAGTATCTTTATATTTGTCACTGAAATGTCTCCTGCACTTATTTGGTAAATAAAACATTTTAAAATATAACATCAATAAAGGTGAAAAGGTTGCTTTCAACATCCTCCAGAAATTCTGTTTAGACACTGTTGTTCATTGTTATACTGTTTGTTTTCAAATTCCCTAGATTATAAGGGAGGGGTCAGCAGCAGGTCCATAGCCTTCTATAAGGGAAACAATACAGAATTGAGAGAGACAGACCTGCATTTGAACTGCACTTTGGGAACCAAGGCAATGGTCCCTGTTGCTTAGCTTGGCATGGAATGTGCAACAACAGTCTTAGAAGCCACTATGCTCAGGTGTTGAATATCTTAATCTAGACCTGGAAAATAAGCATTTTAGCCAAGAATATGATAGACTGCTGACCACAGGCTTTGTCTCCATATTCTTGCACTGAGTTGGAGAGTCCTCTACCAAAAAATGTGTGTCCATACTTCTTGATGACATTGGCAAGTCCAATCTTAAGAGTTGGATTTTGTGTGATTTAGAGAAAATAAAAAAATAAATTAAAAAAGAATGAAATGCAATAATTTTGCTGCATTAAATATGTTAGAAGATTTTTATAGTTGTTATATCTAAAACATCTGTAAAGCAAAGTCCTTATTAAGTTTAATAACAAAACATCAATAATTAAAGTAAGGGCAGAAAGAACCTAAAGAGAAAGTAAACAATGGAGTATGTACATAGAGCTGAAACATAAAAGGACAATTATAAATTGGCTGAAGTTCACAAAAGTGAGAAGAGAATTAAAGGGTTCTGATGCCAATTAGAAATAGGACACAAAATCATGCCGTCCTCCTCCTTTCATCCTCCTTACCATCTTCTTATGAAATTTAATCTTCAGGCAATTTCTGAGAATTTGGGCTACATCAGAGGCACCAAATCTCAAAATACAAATTATGCTGCTGTGTCATTATAGATGGTTTCTTCTGTATTATGGAAGTTTTACTAGAAATACATCATTAAACTTTAATAAAAACATCATTAATGAAACTACACTGGAATTCTCAAAGTTGTACCCAGTATTGACATTTCATCTAGGAAGGTATTCATTATTAATTCTTACCCCACAGAAACTATTTTTGCAAAACATAGCATTTCCAATATGTCAAGGAAAAATAAAATTGAGTTTTATGCCTAGCTAACATGTTTAGAGTTCGAATTATTTTTTCACATTTAGTATTTCTCCCTAATAATAAAAACAGGTGTAAAACAAAAAGAAACTTAAATTCTTATGTTAATATGAACACTAACACTGTGAAGACTATGAAACTTGTTATACTATTTACATATGCCTTTTATTGAAATTGAAAAGAAATAGGTGAAGTTAATCACTTAAACTCTTTGGAAAAGAGAAATTTCATTATCAATTTTGGCAAAATAATAGCTTTACTTAGAATTATTAACTTTGATGGATAACAATGCAATCATTTCAATATTATTTAAATCCTATGACTTTGAAGGCTCTGAGATCAAAATGTATGCATTCATTTTTTGCTGCTTAATAGTGTGATTTACTGTCTTATTTCTTTTTCTCACATTACATGAGACCAGCAATGGGAGCCATTCACCAGTAGATGATCCAGAATTAAATGTAGTTACTTCAAGAGAGACTCATCCAGGCCTTATGGTGAATTGTCCCAAAGTTACTTCCTTTCCTACAGGCTCTTCCTGTTCCTAACAAGATACAGAGTTGCTTTTCAGAGACAATAGGCCCAAACCACAAGTCATGCATCTGAAACATGGACAGAGGAGAGAATTTCGACCTCCAATCATATCCAGAACCAAAGTCTTATCTGCCCTCACCCAAACCCCCAAAGGACAGGAACACGACCAGGACTTGAACTCTGGAATCCTTTCAGATGAGAAATGCTCATTGTCCAGGAAGATCCAGTGCTGCAGCCTCTTGCAACAACTTGACATAAATGGTCAACTTTCAAGAACCTCCAATTGAAACCTTCCCTGCCAGTGTTTCCACATACCAGCCTATCCTTCCCTAACCCCTTAAGTTCCATCCCAAACCCTCCATCAGCTTCTCAATAAAGCCTTTTCTTTTCTCAAAAGCCAATGTCATAGTACCGACTCCTATGTACGTCAGACAGCAAGCCTTTGCTCCGTAACACCAGCTTCTGGTAATGTTTTTGTTTGTGGTAGCATAACTGTCCAACATTTTCCTTTTCAATAGGATACCAGTCACATAATCTTAGGGGCCCACCCTACTCTAGTATGACCTCATGTTAACTAATTAAATCTACAATGACGCCATTTCTTTCTCTCGCTTTTTTCTTTTTACTTGAGAAAGAGACAGCAATTTGTTCTACTTATTTCTGCACTCATTGGTTGTTTCTTGCATGTGTCCTGACCCTGACCAAGAATTGAACCCGCAACCTTGGCATAGGGGGATGATGCTCTAACCAACCTACCCAGTCAGGGCTTGACACCATTTCAAATAAGGTCATATTCTGAGATTTTTGGAGTTAGGACATTAAAATATAAATTTGGGGAGCAACATATTTCAATTCAAAGTACCTTCCTCATCAGTGGATGATCCAGAACCAAGTATTGTATGTCAATGCTGAACAAGCCACACAATTGCAGTTCAGCAAATGAGAGACACTTGCATTTACTGATATGACTTAAAATATGC
This sequence comes from Myotis lucifugus, assembly GCF_000147115.1. Classification (NCBI taxonomy): domain Eukaryota; kingdom Metazoa; phylum Chordata; class Mammalia; order Chiroptera; family Vespertilionidae; genus Myotis; species Myotis lucifugus. Next base: position 522,975 of record NW_005871185.1, on the reverse strand, counting down.
CTTATAAACCAAATCAAAATTATTTTTTCCTTAAGGCAAAGCAAAGGGCAAAATAAATAGTTAACTAGAGGTGGGAGGAGAAAGAGAGGAATGAATAGAGCACAGAGGTCTTTTAGAGCAGAGGAATTATTCTGTATGATACAATAATGGTGGATAATTGTCATTATACATTTGTCAAAACTGATAGAATGTACAAAACCAATGAACACTAATGTCTGCTATGAACTTTGGGTGATAGTGACATGGCAATGATAGGTTTAGAGACTATACCAAATGTACCACGCTGTGGGGAATGTTTATAATGAAGGAGGCTATATAGAGCAGGGAGTAAATGGGAACTCAATACTTTCCATTGATTTTTTTCCGTGAACCTAAAACTTTTCCAAAAAAAAAATTAATTGTATTAAAAATTAACAACAAATACATGCAAAGAACCAAATCAGACATGTGTTGAAGCATAAAAATGCATAATCATTTAGAGTATTATTTGAAGAACAATTAATTAGACTAATGCATCATTGTATTAATTCATCTAAAGCACCATAAACAAATTTATTTTTGATTGGGATGGAAATAGGAAGGTCCAAATTAGTAATCTAACTCCCATTTGACCCAGTGATCCTACTTCTAGGAATATATCCCAAGAAACCAGAAACACCAATCAGAAAGGATATATGCACCCCTATGTTCATAGCAGCACAATTCACCATAGCTAAGATTTGGAAACAGCCTAAGTGCCCATCAGCAGATGAGTGGAATGAAAAATGGTGCTACATCTACACAATGGAATACTATGCTGCTGTAAAAAAGAAGGAATGCTTACCATTATAACAGCATGGATGACCTAGAGAGAATTATGCTAAGCAAAATACTAGTAAACCAGTTGGAGAAAGATAAATGTTACATGATCTCACTCATTTATGGAATATAATGAACATAAACTGATCAACAAAAATAGAGCCAGAGTCATAGAAGCATTGAACAGACTATCCAACCTAAGAGGGAAGGCAGGGGAGAAGGGGGTAAGAGATCAATTAAAGGACCCCCGTGGGGTCCCAGATTGTGAGAGGGCACAGGCCAGGCCAAGGGACCCCACCAGTGTGCAATTGGGGCCGGGGAGGGATGAAGGAGGTTGGCCAGCCGGGAAGGGACCATAAAAGGGCTCCAGGGGGTGTCCAGCCTGTCTCGCTCTGTCTGGATCGGCCAAACCCCAGCAGCAAACTAACCTACTGGTCGAAGCATCTGCCCCCTGGTGGTCAGTGCATGTCATAGTGACTGGTCGACTGTCTGTCCCCTGGTGGTCAGTGAACATCATAACGAGTGGTTGAGTGGCCTTAGCATATCATTAGCATATTACGCTTTGATTGGTTGAATGACCAACCGGAAGACCAGACACTTAGCATATTAGGCTTTTATTATATGGGATTGAACAGATGACAAAACTGAAGCACAGATAGGTTATATAACTTGCTTAGGGCCACAAAGCTGGTTAAGTAGAAGAATCAGGGTTGGGACTGAGCTCTTATAATCCCAATTAGGTTTCTAACCAGGCTGGCATAATTCCTCTTTCCCAGAGTTCCCTTCCCTTTCCTTCTGTACAATCCTTCCCAAAACAATGGTTCAGGGACTTAACAGACCTTGCACCTTGCCAGTACATAACTAATTTACTATTGTGGCTAATTCTATCATATAGGATCCACTCTACACACTTCCTATTTTGTGAAAAACAAAACACTTCAGTGTATAAGGTATTATTTTTTTAATTATTACTTCATCAGCATGACATATTTGTGATCTCCTTCATAAGGTAAGGTGAACTTACAGAGTTACAAAAAACCCTGGCAATCAGCTAAACCCAATCTATACTGAATGTAGATGAACTGAATAGTGAAAACTGCAAAATGCCTTGTCCAGGTTCAAACAACTAATAGAAAAGAATACTTTACTCACCATAATTCATCCTTTTATTTTTAATATTTTAATAAATTAAACACTTGTTAAGACTGTCACAGTCTCAAATTGTGTATGTGTAACAAAGGAATCAGTTAGTCAAGATCATACACCTTTAGTTTATTAATAAAATTCTTGTAACATCCTTTGGTTGGCAAAATAACTTGTTCTTTTCATATCTGCCATGTTTTTATGAGGATGAATCAATGGCAATATTCATTTTGTAGCCTGAGAGCATGAAGAACTATTATTGCAATTATATTATGTTTCAAATCATATCTTACCCTTATTTCATTTTATTGTGATTTTTATTAACTCAATCTCTCTCTGTTGTTTGAATGTGAATTATTATTAAGAACTTAAAATCAGGGCTATTAGAGGTTGCATTTCTGTTACCTTATTTATTTTTAAGTTATAACTCTAATATTGCATGCTTTTTTATTTTATCAGTAATTTGTTTCTTTTATGAATGCTTTAAACATAAAATTATAAAAATATATCTTCCCAGGGCTGACCTGAACCGCTCCAAACATAACTGAATATGTACAATTCCAAATTTTTTTCTTGCACTATATTTACTGAGGAGGCCTAATAGCTGTCCCTCAAGCAAACAATGTAATCTCTACCATCCTGACACAAGAGAATTACATTCTTTTAAAGAGAGCTCTATCTAATAGGGGCTAAATGTTAAAAACACACTTCAAACCCCTTAAAAATTCATCTTCAACTAAAATAACCAAAAAACCTAATATTAAGATTTTCTTACGTATCTTAGAGTAAAATAACTGACAAAACTACCCAGCGTATCTGCCAGAACACTTATGGAATTTCTAAGGTCTCTTTACTTTAAGGACTCCCTTCAGAAGCCTATTTAACTGAGTTTCTTTTTATATATAAACCTATTTTATCTCCCATACAATTAAAATAATTGTAAGTCATGGCATTGGCCACTATGGCCATCCAGACATTGATTCGTGCTGCTATTGCTCCATTTCAGCTTTCAAACATGGGCTTTTCTCTAATAGGCTTTGCTCTCAGCCATTTCAATTGCATTCTTTTCTAGTATGAGAAACCATAATACCTTATTGGCAGCCATGCATTCTAAGGAAATGAAATTGATTCTTCGGATAAAAGAGCCTCTATCCAACACAGTTTAGCATACGCAAGTATTATGGTCCACATTCCCTAGGACAGATGCAACTGGTGAAAGCAGAGATTCAGGTGTTCATCTTAATGCTGCCGTGATAGTTTTCATAAATATGTGTGGAAAATAAAATGCAAATAAATACAGCATTTAAGACTGTCATTACAAAGGCAGGTGTGGGAAGTTAGCCACATTTCTCTGAACTCAAGTTTTTTACATTGCTTCAGTTAGCCAATTGAACATTCTTTGATAGGCACCATGTATCTAGTGAGCCAGTATTTAACCAGGGAAGGTACCTTACCATTCATACCCTGCAGGCACTCTGACAGTCTTTTAAAAACAATCTCTGAAGACCAGACGGTATCTTTAATTGTGAACAAGCAAACATTAGTTTGAATCCTGTGAACAATTCAACAGATGAAATGAGACAGAAGTTTACTCTGCAGGTGGGTTAACAGCTGCTGCCAAATATCTCTCCATTCCCACATCTTGGAGCAAGCTTATAGCAGATTGGCTGAATTATCTTCTCTGTCATAAAGCCTCAAGAGCTGAAAAGTTCTGTCTCTCATGAAAAATGAGATTAATGACAAAGGCTAGGCCCTTTGGTTCTCCGAGACAAAGCTTTTGATCCCTTGAAACAATACTCTTAACAATACTCTTCCACTTTATAAAATGTATTTATTTCCTATCTTATTTTTCTGAAGTTGAAATCATTGAAAAAATTAGCCTTCAAAATGTAATTGCCTATAATTTTGCTATCAAGACAGCCCATGAAAGTGCTCTACAAACAGAGGAGTGATTGAAAATGAGAGACAAGTGTCTAGCTATCTGCAAAACTATATTGAGCAGTAAATTAGAATCACCCTGTTTTGCTTTGCCTGATCTCCTTCATTTGCATCTTGTGTACATACCGCCCCCAAAATGCATATTCTCTCTCCCACATCTCTCTAACATTATGTTAAACGATGATGCCAGAATGCATCTCCAGGGCTGAGCTTGCAATCAGTTTAATTTTCAAGACTCAGATCCCAACTGTAGAAAGTGAACAAAATTCAGGGATGTTGTTGATTTAAAGGTCTATAAATATGTAGTTGAAAGGAAGAAGAAAAAGTAAAAATGGGAATAAAAAGGTAACCTACAGTTAATATATGGGTATTTAAGGCATTTCTGTGTCTTTCGGAGTCCAATAAAGTGGGTGACTGATTCTCCTATTTCAGTCATAATTAGTTCCATGCCATCTTTCTAGTACAAATTAATCACTTGCTCCATTTTTAGCTTGCTTTAAAAAGCATTGCTCTTCCTGTTTTGATATGTGTGTTGTCCTTTAACCCATGAGCCTCTTCTTCTCAGGAATTTTATGTCAGCATTGGCCCAGGTTGGACTAACACTGCTGTACCATTGATGTGTGGTCTTTCTAGTGTTGTACTTTTATTATAGTCAGTGATGATGCACAAAGTAAAGTGAACACACTGTAGGTAAACTCTCTGAGGTTATATTTTATAAGGTTGTTGGGCTTAGATGATTTATGAAACATACCTAGCTGAGCAACTCTAACTAAATTTAAGTCTTTGTTATTACATGGATCTATTTTTTATAAGTCATTTCTTGCAGGAGAAAGTTCAAGGAAGAAGATACTGTAACGAGCATAAGGATTAGAAGAGTTGTCATAAAAGTAGTGGCATGTGAGTTTGGCCTTGATTTTTCATAAGTGAGCGTGGTCAGTTTTGGAGTGTGTGCTAGTTCAGATACTCAGAGAAGCAGCAACAAGAGAAAATTAGATGTGGGAGAGATTTATTGAGCAAAATGCCTGCAGAGGCTAAAGGGAGAGGTATCAGTAAGAAGTAGAAAGAGACTTCAGAAAATGATGTAGGTCAGATACCTATAAAAGGAAAGAGAGTAAGTCACAGATGAGTAGAAAGAGACTCAAATTGAACAGAAGCCCCGAGAAAGTCTGAGTCAGGCTAATGGGGAAGCCTCAGGCAAAGATTGTTCATTACAGGACAGCTGCTATCAGTCATTGGCTGGGAGCAGCCCAGGAAGGGCATGACCTTGGTGTCAACATTGTACCAGGTTCCAAAGAAGTGACAGCTGGAGACTGTTGCACTCCCCACCTCTAGTTCTCTCTTCAAAGGAGATCTGAGAAGGGCATGCCCATGGATGTCACAGGTGGAGAGAAAACATTTCAGGAGAAGGAAACATTTCTCAGGACATGGGGTACGTAGATAAAGTCTTTGGTAGCAAACATTAGAATGAGGCACCATTGGCCTCTATGCTAAACAATAATGGCAAGCAACTTTCTAAATCTCATTGCTATTTTACTTATTTCCTTGCTTAATTTTTGAAAGTTTGTTTATACGTTCACTTTTTTTCTCTCTTACACCAAAGAATAGGCCCATCGTGACTTTCTAACCATGGTTGAAAAAAGATAAACAAAAAGCCAAGGGCACTTTTTCTCCTCACAAATGGCACTCAACCATGTAAGTCTTGCCACTTTCTTATTCCCATAACTCATATGCTGGGACCATCTCACCAAAAATGGGAGGCTCTCAGCCATTTTCATTGCATGCTCTTTTTCAACATAATACATTTTTAGCACGGAAAAAGAATAATTCCAAAATAGTTCACATATGGGTATGTTGGTAAACTATTTGATGCTGCACCTGTGTTCCAGTATTTATCAACCTTATAAAGAAAATCAGGCTTTGACAGGTGATTTATGTGTTCAATTGGAAATAGCAGCCTTTCCTGAAAGACGATGAGGAGCACGTGGAAAGATGTTCTAAATACTCTTCGTAAAAATTTCTTGGCAATAATTTATCTGTATCAGTTTCAAATAGACCTTGAGATGCCTTGGCTGTGGCAATCTGACCAAGAGTACACACTGAGTTGCAATTTTGTTATTTCTTTTGGCTTCTTTTGAAAATGTGCTCTGCACTCTTAAAGCTGTAAAAATTATTTTAAAGGTACAATTAGCAACTGTATTGACAGAATGAGAGACTGCTCCAATACCAGCCTTCTGCAACTTCAAAGCCTACTTCTGGGCTTTGCCCTCCTCTATCTGTCAGCACCAGAACATGCTTCAGGAGGGCTGACATGTATCCCTTTAACATTCTTATTTAATGGATCAGAGCTCACTAAAATAAAATCAGTAGGAAACCCAACAGAAGCAAATGATGTTTGATATGGCATCTCATGCTACCATGAGATGGCCCAGAACATTGAAAAGGAGAAATAGAGGGAAAGGTCATAAGTGCCCTCAGAGGAAAGATGAGTGCTGGAGTGCAGAGGTCTGAATCACTATGTATATTCTGTAACCACCAGGTTCAGGATCTAAGTCCTCACTGAGCATTTCAACATGTCTCCTGAGCTCTCCTGACTGGGGGAGTCAGACAGAAATGGATTTATGGTAGACTGGAGATGATGAAGTAGGAAAGCGTGTATGAAAGGGCCAAGGTGATTACCTGCCATAAAAACATTCTCCCCACACTGGCATCTTAGATATATCAAACAACTTATATTAATAAATATTTGGGGTAAAGGTAGAAAATGAAAGGAGATGACCCCTAAACAAATTCTTTATATTGTATATGTTTATGTCAAGGAGTTTTGTCTCTTTTTAAAATTTTCTTTTGTTTAGTATTTTGTTTTTAGTTATGTTTTTGTGCTGTTCTTTATCATCTACACTAATAATAGACAAACATGGTAATTGACCGTACCTTCGCTATGCCCACCATTGGCTGATCAGAGTGATATGCAAATTAACCGCCAACAAAGATGGTGGCTAATTTGCATACTGCAGGCAAGGTGGGACAGTGCGAGCCACCATCCAGGCCCCCGTGTGTGACCTGGGGGCAGGGGATGGGGCCCACTCCCGTGTACGACCCAGGGGTGGGGGGCCCTCTCTGAGAGAGAAAGAAAGAGAGAGAGAGAGAGATGGAATTTGGCACCTTGCATCCCTCCCTGATTGACCACTGCGATTCCAAGCCAGCGAGGGAGAGAGAGAGACGGAATTTGGCACCTTGCATCCCTCCCTGATCGACCACTGTGATTCCAAGCCAGCGAGGGCTGCCTTCAGGCCTAAGCTCCAGGTCCCTCACCCCCACCCCAGGCCCGAGAGCACAGTGCTGGGCAGGGGCACACAGGGGTTCTGGAATGCAGCGCGAGGGGCTGACATGACGTGGGGGGGGGGGGCTGTGTTTACACTGCCAAGTTCCCCACTTCTGCCCTGGCCTGCGCATCCCTCCTCCTTCCCCTCAGAGACCCAGCTCCTGCCTACATGCTTGCTGAGCAGGTCCAACTGCACCGGGGAGTGAGCCATGGCGATCCGGATGGCCACTTCCTGGGATGGGACGGCCAGACCAAGGTGATTCATGGGGTGATGAGGCCCGAGGGGCATGCGCAGCCCTTGGGCGGCAGGGGTGGCCAGCCAAGCCAAGTCTAGCTTCAGTGGGGCCAATGGGAGCCCGAAGCCACCCCAACCCCCACAGGTCCCGGGCGTACGGTGGCTCAGTGGAGAGCGGTATCTCCATGCATGGTGCCCAGGGGTGGCTGTGAGCTGCTGAAACCCCATCCCATGCTTCAGGGATGGGGAGAAGGCTCGCAGACACCAGCACCCTAGGCTGCACTGCCTGTGCCTCACTCAGCCTGCCAGGTTGGAAGGGTCCAGAGCAGGTGAGCTACTCCCTTCCCCCAGTGGTAGAACAGGGAGGAGAGCGCTGGGTGCAGGGAGGGGACCTCAGCTGGGATCCTCCTGGTGTGGGGAAGGGGCCCAGCCTGGGCCCGGTGGGGAGCTTAGGAAGTCTGGCTAAGCAGGCACTGGTTCATACCAACTCTTACTCTGCCATCTTCCTCCAGCTCTTCAAGCTAGCCCCCCTGCCCCACCTGTCCAGGGGAACGGACTCTGGGTGACCTCCCTGAGCTCAGACTGTGGACCCAGAGACTTCAAGGAAGAGTGCCCAGCTGGGCCCAGGCAGGAGCTGGTGCAGAACTACCAGGGCACAGTTGCTTCGGTGTCTCGGTGAAGTTTGCAACTGAACCAAGGAGGAAACCCGAGAGGTGAAAGGCCGGGAGGCATGAATTGCCAGTACTTTAGCCACTTGAAAACAGCTCCACTTGGAATGTGAGGCAGTTATATGTTCAGCTGAGAAGTGAGGGGGCTGAACTCCACTGTTGCTGGGCTCCTGTCAGTCGGAGGCCCAAGCGTCCACCATGACAAGGAAAGAACAGAGTGAGGGGCCTGGAGGAAGGGAGGACAATTGAAGAAAACCATGTCTAGACTTTCCCCAGCCCTCTCCTTCTTTCTGCTGCCTACAAGAGCCCCAGGCCCGGCCACAGTTCTGTCTCCACCTTTTAGTCCCCTATTCTCCAACCACAGAGGAAAGAAATAAGGAAGGAGTCTGTGCTGCCTTCAGAAAGTATCTATATACCTGATTGGCCAGTTGCTTTCCACAGAGGGAGGCCAGACTGTGGCTTAGGCCCACTCCCCACAGGGACATCAGTAGGACATCCTGTGAGGGCTCCCAGACTGTTAGAGGGGGCAGGCTGGGCTGAGGGATGCCCCCCAAGTGCACAAATTTTTGTGCACCGGGCCTCTAGTCTATAATAATAAAAGCATAATATGCTAATTAGACTGGATGACCTACCAGATGAAGCCGGGGCTGTGAGGGAAGCCTGGGTCTCGAGTGCCAGAGGGAAGCCAGTGCTAGCAGCCAGGGGAAGGAAGGCCTACTCTTGCACTAATTTCGTGCATTGGGCCTCTAGTTTATTATAATAGCTGTTCATTCTAAAACCTTTACTAGAATTATACTTGATAGTGAAAAAATTGAAACTATTCCAATAATCCATGCTTTGTAATGTTGGGTTTAGAATCCTGCTCTTTTCTAGGAATACTTTTCACTGTCTAAGAGGAAGCCAATCTCCCTCTGCTGGGCCTTGAACTCAAGACCTTCAGATCCCCAGGCAGTTGCTCCTTTTTAGAACCTCAACAGTTTAGTTGGAATAAATGAATCTCTGATGAATCAAATTTATATTAAAAATGCACAGATGTGTTCTGAATTTCTAAGAGAAGGATGATTTCATTGTCATCAAAAAAGCTACATTTTTTAGGCCTTCACAGTCAGAGCAAGACCTTTGCTCACTGAGGGACAAAGTCATAGTAATTGTGTAGCATCCTGTAAGATTTAGGTGAAAATGAACTGTTTATCTTCCAGACTTTTAAAATAGTTGTTATGATCTTATTTTCATGCTTCTTTACCATAAAAATAACATTGACAGAACAAAGAACTAAAACTAAATGGATTAAAGTTCGTGAGAAGTTCCTATGAAATAGTCATATATACCCCTTTTTATTTTTCCTCTTAAGATTTTTACATATTATTCTATTTGCCTTTGTGGCCTAACATCTGCTTTTCCGAGGGGGTCTCTGCCTTTAGGAGTATCACTATATCGACTCTAGAATATAAAGTCCTAGACAATAAAAGATTCAACTTTGATATATTTTGGAAGGCAGCTATGCTCACCACTATACCACCAACGCCTTAACTTTGATATATTTTAAATACTCTGTCCTCTTATTATACTCTGTCACACTTACTATTATTCCATGAATGTAGTTACTCTCTTTGTTGCCTACCATTATTACCCTCACCACTATTACCACTGCCTCTCAAAATTTCTCTATTAACTTTTTACCCTTTGCATACATCTTTCTTTACATGATGTTTTTCTTGTTCATACCTCTGAATTTTTGAGGCTCTTGCACAAAACTGACAAATAGATTCACCTTGCATTGAAAAGCAAATACATATCCTTGTCCTTTGCAATTTGTTGGTTCTGGCTTTATAAAAACAGCTCTAAAAACAGCTCCAGAATTAAATTAAGAATATTAAGTTTTCTTCACTTGTAAATTTTTTAATCTCTAACTCTGATACATAAAAGTTTGATATCAAGAAAGGGTACATTTCCTCTGAAGTAGTGGTTCTTCCAAATGTTGAACTAAAAAGGAAAACATAGAAAATGGCAGTGGACTCGGCAGCTGAGAGGAGAAACCAAGTGCCAGGAGGGTTCAATTGAAGGAGGTAAGGTCCAGGGGGGAGATCAAGCAAAGCTTCCTGAGGAGCTATATTTTGGTTTGGTAATCAGTAAATGGGTAGAGTTCAAGTGTAGGGCATTGGGTAGTCCTTGGTCAGCTCCAGATTTCTTGAAGCTGCTGGCAGGAATGGTATTCTCAGAGAGACATGAGTACAAGAACCATCTGGGGAACAAAGCAGAGTGGTGCAGAATGTTAACCAACCGTCCCATTCAGCATGTCCTGAAGAATAAATAAATCTTGGTTGCTATAACGTACAAGGAACTTCTATAGACTGCAGTTAACTCATCTTAATTTAGGCTTAAAATGGAATTAAGTTGCATAGTCATGAAAACTTGTTATTTTTTCTTTGTTTTGGGGTTTTCTTCTCTTTTCCCTATTAAAAATGTCTTACAATACCAGTAATTATTCTGAACCTTGACATATATTATAATGTAATGACATTCATTCATTCATTCATTCATTCATTCATTTTTGGCATATATGTGTTGAGTACCTAATTGTTTCTGATACATTATAATAGAGAATTTTTAAAAAAAGAAAATAAGTGTAATTTAAACAAATGTACTTTAGTTTATTCTTTATAAACTAAATAATCGTCTTCTACACCTCATATGACAAAACACATAAGTATGTTGTCTCTGAAAAAATTTTGTTATAAAGCTGAAATTATAGTCTTTGGTATTTAATAAATCTGTTTCATATATCGCCATTAAACCTGGAAGTATTTATGCAAGTTGTTTTATGTTCCTTTTTTCTTTATCAAAGAATATTGTTTGTTCTTTTCTCTTGAGAAAATTGAAATAAAAAAAGAGGAAATATTCAAATAATTGGAAAAATATCTTAATAAAAGAATCCCAATTTATAATATTACAAAAGTATTTTAGAACACTAGATATAAAATTATCATTTTGAATAAGAAGAAAATTACATATGCTTCTTAAAACTGGTCAATGTTGCCTCAATTTCCAAAAGAGATCTTTACTTTTGAGGAAAAAAAAACACTTAGAAATATCTTCTCGTATAACTATGGAAAAAATAATACTTTGATATAGTGGAAAACAGTGTTTATAATTCTAACTGGAAGGAATTGAACTCAAGGTGTGAGTAAATTTAAAAATCGGGAAGGGTTCTTATTGTATCCACCAAAAAGAAGTCACAAAAGACAAGAAGGGCTGTGGGAATGTGCCAGATTAAAGGACACTAAGAAGACATGACACCTAAATGTGATACCTGTCACCAGACAAAATATTTTGCCACTGGGAGAAAAAATTCCTATTGATGATATAATTGATAATTGATTCAACTGGAAAAATTGGAAAACAAATGGCAGATTAGCTTAAAGTATTGTATCATTACATAGTATATTAAAGTCAATAACAGCACTGTTTGTTTGTTTTTTTTGAAAGAATATAACTATTCTTAGCAAATACAAATACACACTAAAGTGTTTAGGAGTAAACAACCATAATGTATATTATGAAAAAGAAAAGTGTGTGTGTGTGAAAGAGAGAGAGCAAATGATGAAACAAATAAAGAGGGAAAGAATAAAAAATAGTAGGTGGATCTGGATAAAGGATAATATTTTTTACTATGTTCTAGCAACTTTTCTGTAACTTTGAAATTATTTACAAATTAAAAAATTAAAATAAAAGCAGAAAATAATTTCCAGGAGAAATGCATACACAAAAAACACTAAAGGAATTCTTTCAAAAGAAGAAAATTATTTGATATGAAACTATAAAAAGAAGTTTCCTACTTGAAGATCAGCAGAAAATATAAAAGTGTGGTAAATATAAATATATAAATGACTGTACTCTGGAAAAAAAATTTTCCAGAGTATTTCAAAGTAGAACTTTAAAAGGTAGGATTATTTATGTAGAATTAAAACACATAAGAATTATAATACAATACCCCTTGAGACCTCATGGAGGGACCTGGAGAATATTATGCTAAGCAAAATAAGCCAGTGAGAAAAAGACAAGTATCACATGATCTCACTCATATGTGGAATCTAAAGAACAAAATAAGCTGAGGAACAAAATGGATCCAGAAACACAGAAGCATGGAACAGACTGTCAAATCTAGAAGGAAAGGGGGGGGTAGGTGGGTAGGAGGAAAGAGATCAATCAAATACATGCCAAATACATACATAGATAACCATGAACACAGACAATAGGGTGGTGAAGGCCTGGCACAGGGAGTGGGGATGGGATAGAAGGAATCAATGGGACAATAAGGGGACATATGTAATATTTTCAACAATAAAGATTTTTAAAAAAGAAAATGGAGAGATTCAGGAGAGAAGAGAGACACCCCCCCAATTAAAAATGATTTAAAAATAAACAATTGAGATTAAGGATATAGATAATAATAGAAGCTATATGTATAATTTCTAATTTGAATTTATCCAATCCTTTCACTTTGATACATGAAGTGGTAAAGGTAATGCTTTATATAGAACCTCTTATGTCAAGAATAAATATTGTCATCTAATAAGGTTGCTAACAAATAAAAGAGAAAATAATATATAACTAACAACTTAATAGAAGAGTTAAATAGGTCCTAGCTGGTTTGGCTCAATGGATAGAGCATAGGCCTGCGGACTAAAAGGTCTCAGGTTCAATTCCAGCCAAGGGCACGTGCCTGGGTTGCGGGCTCCATCCCCAGTAGGGGGCGTGCAGGAGGCAGCCAATCAATGATTCTCTCTCATCATTGATGTTTCTATCTCTGTCTCCCTCTCCCCTCCTCTCTAAAATCAATAAAATACATAAATTTTTTAAAAAGCCCTAAATAGGATGATAAAACTCCTTGCTTAATATTAAATAAAGCAAAAGTATATTTAAATAAACATGTATATCAAATATAAAATAAATAATATTCTGGTAGATATAAACCCATAATATCAGTAATTACACTTAATAGAGGTAAACATATATTATTTTTAGACCTATTAATATACTGAAACCTATTAACATATTTTTATAATATTGAAACATCCCTGCATTCTTGGATATAAAATCCACTAGTGATGGTGTACTACTTCCTTACTTTCATGGTGTATTAGGGTATTTTTACTAATATTTTACTTATTACAATGTAATATGTATTTTCTATAAATGTTTTTATTTCGCCTTCATTTTTGAAGGATATTTTTTCTGAGGATAGAATTCTGTGCTGCTACTTCTTTTAAGCTTATTGATGATGTCAAAATATTGTCTTCTCACTTTCCAAGTTTGGGTTGAGAAGTTATTATTTCCATTGTGTGCACTGACGTGCTATGTTTCTCATCTAACATGTCACCCTGCATCTCCTACCCCTCTGATTTTTACAGTTTATTCTCTGACTTGATTTCTATCAGATATCCTATAATATATTTGTGCTTATGGTTTATAGAACTTCTTGAGTCTGTGGCTCCAAGTCTTACATCTCTCGTTTAGATCCCTCTTGGTAGATATTACTGCAAATATTGTTTTGTTTCAATTTTTATCCTCTTATTTGGGGACCATACATTAACTTTCTCATTTTATTATTTGTCTCTTTTATTATTTTATTATGGCCTTTTGTATATATTTTAGTGTTTTACATAGACCTTTTTCTATTTTACTAACACCTTTCTCTGCTATGTCTAACATACTGATAAAACTATCTATTGACTTCCTAGTTTCAATTATTACACTTTCAGTTAAGAATTTTCATTTGATTTTTTTTAATGACCCAAACTCCCTGGTGATATTTTTCATCTTGTTCTTTTTTAAGATTATTAACCAAGGTTTTACAAAAGCCTATACCTGATCATTTCAATCTGGGTCAGCTCTGGCCATGTTTCCATTGTGGTGTAACCTTTTGTTTTTTGGTCTTATTTTTCTGTCTTCTGGCTTTCCTGTCAAATTTTAACTGAATGCTTACTATGCTATATTAAAAATTGCAGAGATTCTGTTTAATGTTATAGTCTTCAAGAGAGGATGTACTTTTATTTCTGATAGATAATTAAAATACAGAAAAATCATAGTAACTTCCATTTGGTATTGAGCTAATTTGAAACTTGAGGATTTTCATATTTACTATTCATCTTAATTTTATGCTGTATGTCTAATTGAGAGTTCAGTACATTTTCCACAGGACTGCTCCATCGTGGTTCCTAAATGTCATTTTTTTTGTCTCTGAATAGTCTTGTTTGTCTCCTTAGCCATAATGATGCCTCTTTTTTCTCTTCTCATGTTCAATTTAAAAACCTCCAAATGCCTTGAAAGGAAAAGTTCTGGGTAATATCAGTATTTTTCCTTTCTCCCCTAGATGTCGGTCCCTAAAACTTGGCTCTTTTGAAATATCTGAATACCATATTTTTGTCTCCCCAGTAAGACAAATCTACCAAAAATTTGGCTCAGTTTCCTGGTCTTTTATGAACCAGTTTCTACTCAGCTTCTTTCACTTTTTGGCTTCACACCATTTATTTCTCAGAAAATGTTTTGAGGCAAAACCTGGCACCTTGAAGAGCTTCCCTACTTGTATTAGTTTGCTTGTGCTGCTGTAACAAAGTTCCACAAACTGCATGGCTTAACCAACAGAAATGTTTTGCCTTATAATTCTTCAGGCTATAGTCCAAGACCAAGGTGTTGGCAAAATTGGTTCCTTCAGAGAGGGCTGTGGTGGGAGGACCTGTTCCAGGCTTCTTTCCTACTTGTGGTGGTTTTCTGGCAATCTTTGGTGTTCTTTGGTTTATAGATGTATCATTCCAATCTATACCTTCATTTTCACACTGCATCTTACATGTGTGCATCTGTTTCCAAATTTCCTCTTCCTTTAAGGATATGTCACATTGAATTAGGGGCCAGCCCTACTCCAACTTGAACTCATCCTAACTTAATTATATCTGTAATGACCCTCTTTCCAAATAAGGTCACATTCTGAGGTATTGAGCATTAAGACTTATATATGAACTAGAGGCCCAGTGCATGACATTTGTGCACTGAGGGGGGGGGGTCCCTCAGCCTGGGCTGCGCCCTCTCACAGTCCGGGACCCTGAGGGGTCCTTAGCGCTACCGTGAAGGTGGGAGAGGCTCCCACCACTGCAGTTGCGCTCGCCAGCCATGAGCCGGGCTCATGGCTGAGCAGCACGCCCCCTGTGGGAGTGCACTGACCACGAGGGGGCAGCCTCTGCATTGAGCATCTGCCTCCTGGTGGTCAGTGCACATCACAGTGCCCGGTCATTCTGCCGCTTGGTCAATTTGCATATTAGCCTTTTATTATATAGGATTTGGGGGTGAGGCACATGTTGACTCCACAACACTACATTCAGTGCTCTGGGTTACTTAAGGTCTTGGGTATTTTCAAAAAAAGATATTTTGCCTTTTTATTCAACTTTTCTAGCTGTTCTTGGCAGAATGACTGGCCTGATACCAGCTAGTCAATAATGTTCAGAAGTAGAAGTCTCAGGTTTAATTTAAAATCAGTAATCAGTCATAGATATTTAACATCCTCAAACTTCTCTATAAAAGTTTTCCCAATTGAGGATGAGCAGAGAATTGAGAACATCTGTCCAATGTCTCATTCATTTCCATTTTACGTAATAATCCTTTCACCACCTTTTAAATTTTACTTACCTAAGTTAGTTTGAGGGCCATACCTGAGGGTTTTGCATCATGATCACAGAGAACAGAAGAGGCCATAATGACATCCCAGAGGGTCTCTCTATCTGTTACTTGCCCTTCAGTCTGTGCACTTACAGAAAAAAAGACACATTTTCTAGTTATGAATTTAGTCTAAATGTTAAGGCTATAGAGTGAGTGACAGTTGGAAAGCTTTCCAAAATTCTCCCAGGATTTTGGGTGGCCAAAGGTTTTTATATGGTTTACAATTTTTATCAGCATAGCCATAAACAGTAAGCAATGTCAGTTGAAGCACAAGCAAAAAAGACAACGCAGTAGGCTCACTGCATTGTAAAATACTCCATTTTTACATTCTAAATCAGCATTACCATGGCTGATACATATAAGTGACAGAAACACCAGATTCCTCATTTCCTTATTTTATATTTTGTTTGGTTGTACCAATACAAGCCTTTTTAATTTGTTGTATTAAAAAGAAGTCATTGTAATACTACTTTATTATAATTCCTCATAACAAATTGTTTTCTTGTGAGAATTGCACCAGATGTATTTCAAGAAGGCAGTGCAACATCTTACCTAATATTAGACAAACATGCAAATTGATCATACCTTCGCTACACCCACCAGCCAATCTGATGAGTATGCAAATTAACCAAACAAAGATGGCAGTTAATTTGCATACGTAGGTGCCCAGGGGCAATCGAAGCCTGCAATCAGAGCTGAGAGGTCCCCTGCCCAGGCCTAATGCCTCGGCCACAGGCGTTAGGCCTGGGCAGGTGCAGAGCCAGCGATCACTGGGAGCAGGGGCGGATTGGGTGGTGGTGGGGAGCTGGGGGTCCCCTGCTCAGGCCTAACACCTCTGACCGAGCCGAGCGGAGCCGACTATGGCGGGGAGCAGGGAGGGAGCCAGCGATGGCGGGGAGCAGGGGCAGAGCCTGCAATTGCGAGAGCTGGGGATCCCCTGCCCAGGTGTAACACCTCGGCCACAGGCGTTAGTCCTGGGCAGGGGCAGAGCCGGTGATCACGGGGAAGCAGAGGCGGAGCCAGCAAATGGTGGGGAGCAGTGGTGGAGCCAGCAATCGCAGGGAGCTGGGGGTCCCCAGCCCAGGCCTAAGGCCTTGGTCAGAGGCATTAGGCCTGGGCAGGGGCGGAGCTGATGATCACAGGGAACAGGGGCGGAGCCGGCGATGGCGGGGAGCTGGGGGGCCCCTACCCAGGCCTAACACCTTGGGTAGAGGCATTAGGCCTGGGCACAGGCGCAGCCAGCGATGGCAGGGAGCAGGGAGGGAGCCGGCGATGATGGAGAGCAGGGGCAGAGCCGGCAATCACGGGGAGCAGGGGCGGAGCTGGCGATAACAGGGAGCTTGAGGTCCCCTGCCCAGGTCTAATGCCTCTGCCACAGGCATTAGGCCTGGGCAGTGGCAGAGCAGGCGATTGCGGGAGCTGGGGGTACCTTGCCCAGGCCTAATGACTTGGCCAGAGGCATTAGGCCTGGGCAGGGGCCGAGCTGGCAATTGGTGTGAACTACAGAGGAAACACCTTTTCTGACTGCTCATTGGCTAAGCTCCCTGTTTGCCACTGGTAATATTCTTAGTAACTTGGGTAATAAGAATCTAATAAGGTGATCTAGGGGTTTTTACCACACTCCTGGAGAAAAAAAAGGAAGGTCTGCTGCTGGAGGGCTAAGAAATGTCATATCCTGCCCTAGCTGGTTTTGCTCAGTGGATAATACCTCGGCCTGCCCACTGCAGGGTCTAGGTTCAATTCTGCCTAAGGGCATGTACCTAGGTTGCAGGGTCCTCCCTGGCCTGAGCCCAGGTCAGGGTTCATGCAGGAGGCAACCAATCAAAGTGTTCCTCTCACTTTGATGTTTCTCTCTGTCTTTCCCTTTCTCTTCCACATTCTCTAAAAACCAATGGAAACATATCCTCAGGTGAGGAAAAAAAAAGAAAGAAAGAAAGAAATGTCATAGCCTATGAAAGACACATCTTGAAAATGCCGAAAGAAAGTTGTCATTTTTTCATGGTGAAGGGACTGGAGTCTGTGTTGATGAAAAGACCTTGGTGGCTGCGGTGACTGGCAGTGGCTGCAACAGCAGGTTGATGGGGCTGGTGCCTTTCCCTGATCAGCCCGGTCGCCTCCCACAAGGGGAGGCCAGACTGTGGCTTAGGCCCGCTCCCCAAGGGGAGCAGGGAGTGGACCTAAGCCATCAGTAGGACATCCCTGAGGGCTCCCAGTATGTGATAGGGGGCAGGCTGGGCTGAGGAACCCCTCTCCCCCTCCAGTGCACAAATTTTTGTGCACCAGGCCTCTAGTTTATAATATTAATGTTTGATATATGTTTTTTCTTTTCCATTTTCCTTTTTCATACATATAAATTTACCTTTATAAAGACGTCATAATGCTTGATTTTTGCTGCTTCACATTGAACAAAGCTGTGTATTGAAATGCTTAAGAAGTCAATTTTTGATCAGTTAGATTGCCCTAGCTCAGCCGTGGGCAAACTACGGCCAGCGGGCCGGATCCAGCCCGTTTGAAATGAATAAAACTAAAAAAAAAAAAAGACCGTACCCTTTTATGTAATGATGTTTACTTTGAATTTATATTAGTTCACACAAACACTCCATCCATGCTTTTGTTCCAGCCCTCCAGTCCAGTTTAAGAACCCACTGTGGCCCTCGAGTCAAAAAGTTTGCCCACCCCTGCCCTAGCTAGTATTGCTCAGTTGGTTGGGCATCCTCCCATGCACCAAAAAGTTGCCAGTTCAATTTCTGGTCAGGGCACATGCCCAGATTGTGGGCTTGATTCCTGGAGGGGGATGTGCAGGAGACAGCCAATCAAAGCTACACTCTCACATTGATGTTTTTCTCTTCTCTCTCTCTAAATATCAGTAAACTGTTCTAAAAAATAAAAAAAAACTTAACTTTACTAATGCTAAGTGAGATCATGGGGAAGATTCGTCCTATTCTATGTTTTAATCTATAGGTATAATAGATATCCTGTAGATTTGTTATAAAATTGAAGGAGGTAATGTAAGAAGTGAAGTTCTTGGTAGAGTGCCTCACACACATTGACAGAAAAATTAGAATTATTATCCTATCTAATAAAAGAGAAACATGGTAATTAGCCGTACATCCGCTACCCTTCCCATTGGCTAATCAGGGCAATATGCAAATTAACTGCCAGCCAAGATGGCAGCCGGCAGCCATGTACTGAAGCGGAACAGGGAGGCTTGCTTGCTCCAGTGACAGCGGACTCCAACATTCCCCACCTGACTTGCTGGCCTCTCAGCTGCAACTCTAAGCAACTATGTTGCAAATATAGAAGCTAAACAAAACCCCAGAAACCTTCTTAGTCAGCCAGGCTTCAGACAGCCTGACCGCAACATTGTATCAAATACAAAAGGTAAACAAAGACCAGAAACCTGCTTTCAGCAGCGAGGCCTCAGAGCTAAAGCTGGCCAGAATAAAAGGACAGGTTGGGAGCTTCAGTCACCCACCAGCTAAAACGGCCCTCAGCACTGCCAGGCACCGCAGTGGGGACCCCCACCTGATCAGGACACCCTTCAGGGCAAACCAGCTGGCCCCTACCATGCACAGGCCTCTATTCTATATAGTAAAAGGGTAATATGCCTCCAGCACTGGGATTGGTGGAGCCTCGAGCCTCCCGGCACCAGGATCAGCGTGACAGGGGGCAGCGCCCAAACCCCCTGATCCCCTGCGGCTCTGTGTGTGACAGGGTGCGGCGCCCCAACCTCCCCCTCCCCATGGGCCCTGTTCTGTGTGTGACGGGGTAGAGCCATAACCTCCCCATCGGCCCTGCCCTGAGTGTGACAGTGGCGGCGCCCCAACCCCCTGATCCGCCCTGCTCTGTGTGTGACAGGGGGCAGTGCCCCAACTCCCCTATTGGCCCTACTCTGTGAGTGACAGGGGGGAGCTCCTCAACCCCCTGATGGGCCTTGCTCTGTGCGAGACAAGGGGGAGCTCCTCAACTCCCTGATCGGCCCTGCTCTGTGTGTGACAGGGTACGGAGCCCCAACCCCCCCTGATGGGCCCTGCTCTGTGCATGACAGGGGGCAGCGCCCCAACCCCCTGATCCGCCCTGCTCTGTGTGTGACAGGGGACAGTGCCCCAACTCCCCTATTGGCCCTACTCTGTGAGTGACAGGGGGGGAGCTCCTCAAACCCCTGATGGGCCCTGCTCTGTGCGTGACAGGGGGGGAGCTCCTCCAACCCCCTGCTCGACCCTGCTCTGTGCGTGACAGGGGGGAGCTCCTCAATCCCCTGATCGGCCCTGCTCTGTGTGTGACAGGGTACGGAGCCCCCAACCCCCCTGATGGGCCCTGCTCTGTGCATGACAGGGGGCAACGCCCCAACCTCCTGATTGGCCCTGCTCTGTGCGTGACAGGGGGTGGCACCGCAACTTCCCTATCGACCCTGCCTTGAGTGTGACAGGGGGCGGTGCCCCAACCCCCCAATCAGCTGTACCCTGAGCGTGACTAGGGGTGGCATCACAACTTCCCAATCTGCCCTGCTCTGTGCATGACAGGGGGCAGCGCCCCAACTCCCCAATCGGCCCTGCTCTGAGCCAAACCAGGGGCTGCACCTAGGGATTGGGCCTGCCCTCTGCCACCCAGGAGCAGGCCTAAGCCAGCAGGTCATTATCTCCTGAGGGGTCCCAGACTGCGAGAGGGCACAGGATGGGCCGAGGGACCCCCTCTCCCCCCTGAGTGCACAAATTTTTGTGCACCGGGCCTCTAGTTATTAATAAATAGATATAGCTTAAATCACATTTTATACTACATTGCAGGATGAATATGTGTTCCAGAAGCTTTCTTAATCTCCACATACACATATGTATATATATGTACATAGTCACTGAATTTTATTCAATTTAATTGAATTTAGAAGAAAATCATAAGAGATTTATCTTGACTATGAAGTTAAAGATTTTAAGGCTGTCTAAAATGATTATTTTAAAAAGAAGAATTTTTAAAGTTTAAAGATTGGCAATATCTGAAGGATAAATGTTAGAGAAAGCAGGATTGGGAATGTCATGCTGAGAGAATATTTTATAATGAAATTTCAGTTCCATTAACTTTATTGTGTGATTTATTTTTTTTTACCAAAGTATAGATTTTTTAATGTTTTATTATTGCTAATATTTAATATACCACCAATAATGTAGTATGCAAAGGTCATTTTTGCTTTATAAAGCATTATTTTGAGATTTGCTGATTCCTGAAATATTGAATTTCTATCTTTCTTTATTCCACAAAATGGATTAGAGGCAGGAATCCTTTAATATAATGAAATAGAATGGGCTGAGTTTAGATTAATAAATCTCTGGGAACCTATCTACATATATAAAAGCCTAATATGCAAAGTGTTCTCTCAGGAGTTGGACCCACCCGGAGTTTGATAACTCGTTATGACATGCACTGACCATCAGAGGGTGGTGCAGAACGAAGGAAGGCCCTGGGCCAGCAGCCACTAGGGACCTTATCTGTGCACAAATTTTGTGCACTGGGCCTCTAGTTTTGCAATAAAAGCCATTTAATATACAGAGTGAAGACAATGAGTGATAACCACAAATAATTTCTTTTCTGTGATTATTATTTTACAAAAAGAGATATTATAGTTATATACTCAGTCATCACTGATATACCTTAAATTTTTATTGTCTATGATTTATAATTTTTATTTCAAACATCTTTTATAAGTATAGTGTTCTCAGTTACCTGGAGAGGAAAAAAATAAGGCACAGTGAGGCAAGATTGTCAGCTAAAGATATGTCATTGATCAGTGATCAAGCCAAATTTAGCATTCTAGCTCCCACTCCAGGAACGCTTTGACATATATTAACATTTCTGTTTCAAGCTTCCCTGACAATAATATGAGTAATTGTAATGATAACTGTGCTAGGGAAGGTTTAAAAGGATTTATTCCAGACATATACTCCTTGGATTCCTTTAACTATGGATATTTCAAAACACATATACCTCTGTCTTGAATTTAGCCTCAATTTACTCATCCTGATGGCTTTAGTAGCATTCACAATTTCTTTTACTTCTTCTGCTACAGAACACAATGAGGTTCTCAAGTGTGGCCCAAAACTACCACTTCAGTTTTCTCTCTCCTCCTCTTCTAGCAGTCATTCTACTTGGAAATCACCTCCCTATATTGAAACTCTTTTATAGACGGTTGAAACGGCAATCTTAAGTAATACATATCTGAAGTTTATTATATATTATTGTTTATAATTTTTTGACCAGACTGGCAAATGGTATATAGAAACAACTGTGTGAAATGTTATGTTTATAGCATCATCAAAAGCAGTACTAGTTGACAAGACAGCCCATCACTTGTCCTGAGACCAGCCTTTTACCTAGGAGTATTGAAAGATAACCAGCAGGTTCAGCTCAGAGCCAGTGGGTCCAAATAAAGAAAAGAGAGGAAGCATCAAGTCTATTCCACAACAAGAGCATTAATATAGTGAATATTATGCTAGTAGCAAAACTCAAATGAGGTCTATTACTTCTGACCTGTGAAACAGCTGACTGGAAACAAAGATCTCCTTTGATGTACCAGCTTTTGTTTTCTTTTGACTTACTATTATGAAAGATGCACATTTAGCTATACTACACACCTCTTCTCTTCCCCCATTCTTTCAATATAGCTGTTTAAAACCATAATCATGTATACATTATTATATCTTAAAACCAAATAATTTCTGTGATTACATTTTTTTATCTGTGTGCCTTTCTATTTCCCCTAAATGAATAAATGCTCACCTTTTCATTTGCTATATTCAAGTCACTCCACAGTCATATAATTTTTGACAGGAGCAAATTGTGTTGAATATTTGTTTCATAGAATCCTCTCTCTTGGAGAATTTTTTCTCCATAAACCAAGCAGATATTTTCTCTCTAGGAAGCTTTCATATTAGAAATTCTCTCCTGTTTTCGTTGTGTTTCACACATGTTATCATAGATCCCATTTATCCCTTTTTCTTGTTCTACATATTTGCTTTGGCTGAGCCCATCCTCTAGTACAGCAGTTCTCAACCTGTGGGTCACGACCCCTTTGGGGGTCGAATGACCCTTTCACAGGGGTTGCCTAAGACCATCGGAAAACACATATATAATTACATATTGTTTTTGTGATTAATCACTATGCTTTAATTATGTTCAATTTGTAACAATGAAAACACATCCTGCATATCAGATATTTACATTATGATTCATAACAGTAGCAAAATTACAGTTATGAAGTAGCAACGAAAATAATTTTATGGTTGGGGGTCACCACAACTTGAGGAACTGTATTAAAGGGTTGCAGCATTAGGAAGGTTGAGAACCACTGCTCTAGTAGATTTCATTTTTAAAAAAATTGAATTTATTGGGGTGACATTGGTCAATAAAATTATATAGGTTACAGGGGTAAAATTTTACTATACATCATCTGTATATTGTATTGTGTGTTCACCACCCAAAGTCTTCCCCTACCATCATCATTTAGTCCCCCTTTCCCATCTCCTACCTCCCCCGTTCCCCATTCCCTCTGGTTGTCACCATACTATTGTCTGTGTCTATGAGGGTTTTGGGTGTTTGTTTTTTTTGCTTAATCCCTTCAACTTTTTCACTCAGCACCCTACCCTCTCCCCTTTGACAGCTGTCAGTCTGTTCTCTGTATCTATAAGTCTGTTTCTATTTTGTTTGTTAATTTATTTTGTTCTAATATTCCACATATATGTGAAATAATATGGTATTTGTCTTTCTCTGACTGGCTTATTTCACTTAGCATAATACTCTCCAGATCCATCCATGCTGTTACAAAAGGTAAGATCTCCTTCTTTTTTATAGCCAAATATTATTCCATTGTGTAAGTGTACCACAGCTTTCTTATCTACTCATCTACTGATGGGCACTTGGGCTGCTTCTAAATCTTATCTATTGTAAATAATGCAGCAATTAACATAGGGGTGCATATATTCTTTTGAGTTAGTGTTTCAGGTCTCTTATGATGTATTCCATGATATCTCAGTGTGGTTTTAATTTGCATTTCTCTGGTGATTAGTAATGTTGAGAATCCTTTCATATGCCCATTGATCATCTATATGGCCTCTTTGAAGAAGTGTCTACTCAAGACCTGTGCTCATTTTTAAATTAGATTGTTTGTTTTTTTGTTGTTGAGCTTTATAAGTTCTTTTTTTTTAATATATTTTATTGATTTTTTACAGAGAAGAAGGGAGAGGGATAGAGAGTTAGAAACATCAATGAGAGAGAAACATCGATCAGCTGCCTCCTGCACACCCCCCACCAGGGATGCGCCCGCAACTAAGGTACATGCCCTTGACCGGAATCGAACCTGGGACCTTTCAGTCCGCAGGCCGACGCTCTATCCACTGAGCCAAACCGGTTAGGGCATATAAGTTCTTTATAAATTACCAAAATCAATCTATGGATTCAACAAAATTTCCATCAATATATCAATGGCATATTTCATAGAACTAGAACAAATATTCAAAAAATGTATGTAGAACTACAAAAGATCCTGAATAAACACAGCAATCTTGAGAAAGAAAAAACAGAGTTGTAGGAATCAAGCTACCTGATATCAAACTATACTACAAGGCCATAGTAATCAAAACACCACGGTACTGGCATAAAAACAGTTATGTAGATCAATGTAACACAACAGAGAGCCCAGAAATAAGCCCACACCTTTATGGTCAATTAATATTTGACAAAGGAGGCAAGAACATGCAATAGGGTAAAGACAATCTATTCTATAAATGGTGCTGGGAAAATTGGATAGATACATGCAAAAAAAAAAAGAGAGAGAGAAACTAAACCACTTTCTTATACCATACACAAGAATAAACTCAAAATGGATTAAAGACTTAAATGTTAGATGTGAAACCATAATAATCCTAGAAGAAAATATAGGCAGTATAATCTCAGGCATTTCTCATAGCAATATTTTTTTCTGATACAGTATATTTCCTTGATCAAGGGAAATAAAAGAAAAAATAAACAAATGGAACGACATCAAACTAAAAAGTATTTGCACATCAAGGGAACCATCAATAAAGTGAAAAGTCAACCCACAGAATGGGAGAACATATTCACCAGTGATACATCTAACAAGAGTGTAATATCCAAGATTTATTTAGTAGATTTCTGAGAAGGTATGCAAGAGATAGGAAAGATATCAGTCCTTTCCTCTCCTGAAATGTCATTATACTCCCCCATGGGATGTTGGGTCAGCCAACTATCAAATTCTCTTTAGAAAACTTCCAAGGTATCGTTCTACTGTCCTTCAGTACCTCAAATTGCTATTGAGAATTCTGATTCCATTATGATTTCTTTTATGTTTTAATCCTCACCCAAGGATATGGTTTTATTAATTTTTTTAAAGATTAAAGAGAAACACAGATGTAAGAGTCAAACACCGATGTGAGAGAGAACCATCGATCGTGTCCCATATGTGCCCAATCAGGGATCGAACCACAACCTAGATACTAGATACAGATACATGCCCTGACCAGGAATTGAATTGAACTGCCACCTTTCCGTATACAGGGACAATGCTCCAACCAACTGAGCCACCAGGCCAGGGCTGGTTTCTTATTTCTTTTTTATGTGCTTCTTTTTTTCCTTAAATATTATAGGACTTTTGTTTTATCCTGTATATAAAATTTACCACAATATTTATCAAAATGTTTATTCACTGTTTTCATTAATACATTGCCGGTGGAAACATATATCTTATATTTTCTGACTTTCTCATAATACTTGTGATCATTTTTATTTTCCTAGTTTTCTCTTCTCTCTTTGTGAAATGCCTATTTGTCTGAGGTTGGACCCACTGGACTGATCCACAGTTTTATCTTTTCTTTGTTTGTTCATCTCCTTATTTCCTGAGAAATTTATTTTTTAAAATATGTTTTTATTGATTTTAGAAAGAGGAAGGGAGAGGGAAAGAGACATAGAAACATTGATCAGTTGCTTCCTGTAGGCCCCTGACTGAGGATCCAACTGCAACCCAGGCATGTGCCCTGACCAGGAATTGAACTGTGACCTTCTGGTTCATGGGCTGATGCTCAACCACTGAGCCTCACCAGCCAGGCTGAAATTTCTTTTATAGTATCTCCCAATCCTTTTGCTGGATTTTCTTTTTTAGCTGTCATATATTCAATTTTCAAACTTTTCATTGCTCCCTGATTGTTCCTTTATTCTAACACCATGTTTTCATTTCAAGGTTGAAACACATTCTTTTATCTCACTGAGAATAAGAGTTATGCTTCCTATGTAGATTTTTCTCCTTTATTATCTCTGTTTCCTTTAAGTTTCCATTATAAGCTTAATTGGTTTTGCCCTCTAACCTGCTCTTGAGGTTTTACATAAATTTCTGTTTATTCTTGACTATATATTTATACTGAAGAGAGAGGCATAAGGTCTTTTTGAATAGGCATAGCTCATCAACTGCTAGGGTTCACTGTAGGGTAATCAATCTTTGGTTAGATATATTTGTGGTGAGATATATTTGTCCTCAAATTTTATTATGTTCTGCTGTGTTTTATTATGTTTTAGTTTCTCAAGAAATAAAAATGCTCTCTTCCCCTACCTGCATGGTTTCAAGTTCGTTTTCTGGCATTTTTGGATAATAGAAGTGGGATAAAAAATGATGACTCTAGTCAATATGCAGATCTTCTACAAAAGTCCCTGCATAAACACACAGATATTGGATCATTATTTTTCTTCTTGTTAATGTTCTGTGGTTCTTACATAGATGTAGTTAATGTTTCTTCTTTGAAAGTATAATTACTTTGTACGTACCAGAATATAAATAAAATTCATATGAAGTAGTTGTTTCCTTTTTAAATTGTTAAAACATATAAAAATGTATGTCAACCAAAACAAATTTTACCTTAGACTGTTTTTCTAATGAAAATCGCTTCTTAGACTAAGAGAATAGTCAACATTTGTTTCTGGAGCAAAATGCTCCGTTTCCAAGTATCAAAATTGTATTTTTAATTTAAAAGTTTTAGAAAATAAAATTTAAGGCCAATTCTTCCACCGTTAGTCTTAGGTATTAATTCCCCTATCTATTAGTTTGAGAAAAAGAGAATGGGACAATTGGTTATTGACTTGGCTCTTTTCAATATAGTTTTCACTATAGAGTATAGGAAGAAAAACAGTAATCAGTACTATCTAGCATTCATAAGATATAATCTAAAAAGTTGCATATATGTTGAAGGGTTTCCCCAACAGTAAACTACAAATATTATTCAGTGATAGTATAGAAAATGGGATTTCCATAACCAACTATGTGCTGCTCAATATTTAACAATTGGCTCCCCAGGAAAGCAAAATCCCTGATTTTAGTGTTTTAGCAGCATGTGGTTGTAAATACTCCCACCATCACTCATTTCACCACTAAAATGATGTTTATCAGCTCACGAAATTTTTAAAAACTTTAACGATTGATTAACTATATCATACCACTATATGCACTCTCTGGACTAAGGACACAGTATGAATTTTTCCTATATGATAAAGTACAAAACTTTAATCTATATATATAAAAGGCTAAGTGACTGTCTGACTGTCCAACCGGTAGCTATGATGTGCAATGACTACCAGGGGACAGATGCTTAACACGGAGCTGCTGTGACTTAGCAGTGGCGGTTCTCAGGTGACCCACCCCAAAACCAGAGAGGAGGGAGCCCACTTCCGGGTGTGTCACCCAAGAACTGCCCTCTTGCAATCCGGGACCCTCAGGGGATGTCAGAGAGCCCATTTCGGACTGATCCCCACAGGCCAACCTGAGGGACCCCACCAGCCAGAGGGACCCAGATCACTCTGCAGATGCTCTTCGAGCCCTGGCACCACCCCAGGTGCGGCTGGCTGGAGAGGGACTGCAGGAGGTTGGCTCCAGGGCATGTCTGGCCCGTCTCTCCCAGTCCTGCCCTGCTGGCCACCTTCTAATTAATTTCCTTTCAATGTGCACAAATCCATGCACCAGGGCACTAGTATATAATACAGGTGTACTTTACAAGGTCTCTTACATTTGTTCTCAAATATTTATAGTTTTATCTCATCATAATCTATTATAGATGGTCAATGTATGCTTTACTATATGTTTTACAGTTCAGTACTCGACCTTTGAAATTAGTCATTTACCAGATGTTATAATTTTGCTAGTATCTTATTTGTCATGAGTGCACTTCATTTTGGTACTTATTAATTATAAACATCACTATATATGCATGCATGTGGAAGGCACTGTGGGTAATTCTGTTATTCACAGGTAATTATAATGAAAGGTGAGATTAAACTCGAGTTATGATTCTATGTTTGCTCATCCAAAGATGCCTCAAAGTAATACCCATGCAATAAAATTTAATTTCAAAGAAATTCAAAAACACTCTGGAATTAAGAGCCAATTCCAAAGCTACTCACAATAATATTTAAAACCACATTTAATAGATATTAAATTGGCTAATTAGCTGCATGATATGTCTTGGTTAAAGATCAGTCAAATGTTTAATTGATTCAAAATCACAAAGTTACTATAATTTCATTAAAAGTAATATTTGCTCAAGAATGTCTTTCTTCAAACCAAAATTTGTTCTTTCTCTTTCTTAATTTTTCCCCTCCTTTTTCTACACTATGTAGCATCTTTCCTGCTGTTTTGCTTATTGCTTGTGTACCTATTTGATTTTAACATTCCTCAAAATTATCTCTTAAATGTGTTCTGCATTATCCCATGTATTCTCCCTTTTAGGAGATCACATAAAGCTAACCTTTGTGTCAGTAATTTTATAAAATCCTTACTTTACATACAAAACTACTTGAGTCCAAAATTGCTTTATAATAGTTTGAAATGAGAAGTTTCCAAATCTTTGTCATTCTCCACCCATATCTTAAACATCTCTTAACATTTTGTGCTGAAATTAATCACTATTTAACTTGAATATGCATGATGCTCTACATAACTTTCAATATCAAACTGTTTAAACTTTATCAACTGGTGACAGCCTGATTGTAATAGCTAAAATGCCACTTGATTTAAAAACTATACTTGAAGCTTTAGATACATTACCTTAATCAGTTTTCAGTTATCTGCTCATAATTTACAAAAAAATTGAGACATAGAGAAATCCAGAAATAACACAGCTAGTAAATGGAAAAGCTAGAATAAATAATATTCTGTCTAAATCAGAGCCTATTTTCTTTCCACAATGCCATACTATTTTTTTAAATTAATAATTCAGTGATGACTATATTATAGCTATGCTGCCTTTGTGTAAAAAGTATTTCTTTATAAGAAAATTTGGGAGGAACCAAGATGGCGGCATAGGTAAACACCGGAGACTGCTGCTGCAAACAACCACTTCAAAAATACAACTAAAAGACGGAACAGACATCACCCAGAACCACAGGAATGCTGGCTGAGGAGAGACTCTTCAACTAGAAGGAAAGAGAACAGCAAACCGAGGCTCAGAGGAGGCGCAGTGTGGAAAATACAAAGGTACTGAGGTGCGCGCGCAAAACGGGCTGGTGGCTGAGGGCGCGGTTGTCGTTTTCAGTCGGGAGGGAGTCTCAGACTCTGGGCTCCAGATCCGGGCGAGTCTCTAGGGACTCAGACTCAGATGGGAGAAGCGGGATTGTCCGGCATCAGTTGGAATCTGAGGGCAGCTTTCTCTCCGAGGTTTGCAGCGGCGGCCGGGGTTCTGAGAAGCGCCTCTGGGAACGGGACTGAGAGCAGCCATAACTGCTCCCTCCACCCGCCCTGTTGATCCCGCCCTGCCCAAGCCCTGCGCAGAGCCATTTGCCAGATCGGATCGCCTCAGGCAAAGGCTAGATTAGCACCTCCCCAGAGGACAGAAGTTTTCCACACAGCTTATTCTCACAGCCAGTCAGCCTGGTGGTCAAATCCCTCAGTATTAACTGAAAAAATCAAGGCTTAACTAGAACAAGACTGCGCACAAAGACCACAAGGGGGTGCACCAAGAAAGCATAAAAAATGCGGAGACAAAAAAACATGACAGAAATGGAGGATATGGAGCTAAAAAACGCAATTTTGAGGGCTTGCAATAAACTTGTGGAGAGCCTCACAAAAACTAATGAGACCCTCGATGCTACGATAAAGAAACTAGAAATTAAGCATACACGGACTGAAATAAAGAATATTATACCCAATAGCAGACCAGAGGAGCGCAAGAATCAAGCCAAAGATTTGAAATTCGAAGAAGCAAAAAACACCCAACCGGAAAAGCAAAATGAAAAAAGAATCCGAAAATACGAAGATAGTGTAAGGAGCTCTGGGACAGCTTCAAGCGTACTAATATCAGAATTATTGGGGTGCCAGAAGATGAGAGACAGCAAGATATTGAAAACCTATTTGAAGAAATAATGGCAGAAAACTTCCCCCACCTGGTGAAAGAAATAGACTTACAGGTCCAAGAAGCGCAGAGAACCCCAAACAAAAGGAATCCAAAGAGGACCACACCAAGACACATCATAATTAAAATGCCAAGAGCAAAAGACAAAGAGAGAATCTTAAAAGCAGCAAGAGAAAGAGACTCAATTACCTACAAGGGAATACCCATACGACTGTCAGCTGATTTCTCAACAGAAACTTTGCAGGCCAGAAGGGAATGGCAAGAAATATTCAAAGTGCTGAATACCAAGAACCTGCAACCAAGAGTACTTTATCCAGCAAAGCTATCATTCAGAATTGAAGGTCAGATAAAGAGCTTCACAGATAAGGAAAAGCTAAAGGAATTCATCACCACTAAACCAGTATTATACGAAATGCTGAAAGGTATCCTTTAAGAAGAGGAAGAAGAAAAAGGTAAAGATACAAATTGTGAACAACAAACATGCATCTATCAACAAGTGAATCTAAGAATCAAGTGAATAAATAATCTGGTGTACAGAATGAACTGGTGATTATAATGAATCAGGGACATAGAAAGGGAATGGACAGACTATTCTTGGGGGGGAAAGGGGAATGGGAGACGCGGGAAGAGACTGGACAAAAATCGTGCACCTATGGATGAGGACAGTGGGTGGGGAGTGAGGGCGGAGGGTGGGGCGGGAACTGGGAGGAGGGGAGTTATGGGGGGGGGAAAGGAACAAATGTAATCTGAACAATAAAGATTTAATTAAAAAAAATAATAAAATAAAATAAGTCAGAAGAAAATTTGAACCATCAGAAAAAAACATCCCCTCTCTCAAAGACAAAATTTACATTTTATAGCAACAGTAATTACAAAGTAGAGAAATGGGACTTTGATCTGCCAATAATTGTACTAAATGGAATTTTTGACAGCTTGGATTATTTTCGGTTAACCAAGCCAAGGTCCTGCTGTTTCCTTAGGAAGAAAAAAAGAATAAAATGAAAAAGGAAGCTTTTAGGTTGGGTTATGATATAACAGGCATGTGATAGGGCCTTGGAAGACACTAAGAATGAAAAGAAACACCATAATCTCATCAAGGTTTATTTATTTATTTATTTATTTATTTATTTATTTATTTATTTATTTTAAATAAGTCTTTATTGTTCAGGTTATTACAGTTGTTCCTCTTTTTTCTCCATAGCTCCCCTCCACTTGGTTCCCACCCCACCCCATGCCCTTACCCCCCCACTGTCCTCATCCATAGGTGTTGGATTTTTGTCCAGTCTCTTCCCACACCCCCATACCCCCTTCCCCCTGAGAATTGTCAGTCCACTTCTTTTCTATGCCCCTGATTGTATTATATTCACCAGTTTATTCTGTTCATCAGATTCTTTATTCCCTTGATTTTTAGATTCACTTGATAGATACGTATTTGTTGTCCCTTTGTTATTCATAATGTTTATCTTTACCTTTTTTTTCTTTCTCATGTTAAAGAATACCCTTCAGCATTTCATATAATACTGGTTTGGTGGTGATGAACTCCTTTAGCTTTTTCTTATCTGTGAAGTTCTTTATCTGACCTTCAATTCTAAATGATAGTTTTGCTGGATAAAGTAATCTTGGTTGTAGGTTCTTGCTATTCATCACTTTGTATATTTCTTGCCACTCCCTTCTTGCCTCCATAGTTTCTGTTGAGAAATCAGGTGACAGTCATATGGATACTCCCTTGTAGGTAATTAACTGTTTTTCTCTTGCTGCTTTTAAGATTCTCTCTTTGTCTTTTGCCCTTGTCATTTTAATTATGATGTGTCTTGGTGTGGTCCTCTTTGGATTCCTTTTGTTTGGGGTTCTCTGCGCTTCCTGGACTTGTAAGTCTATTTCTTTCATCAGGTAGGGGAAATTTTCTGTCATTATTTCTTCAAATAGGTTGTTAATATCTTGCTCTCTCTCTTCTTCTGGCACCCCGATAATTCGTATGTTGGTACACTTGAAGTTGTCCCAGAGGTTCCTTACACTATCTTCATGTTTTTGGATTCTTTTTGCTTTTTGCTTTTCCCTTTTGGCTGTTTTTTGCTTCTTCATATTTCAAATCTTTGACTTGATTCTTGGGATCCTTCAGTCTGCTGTTGGATCTCTGTATATTATTCTTTATTTCAGTCAGTGTATGCATAATTTCTGATTTGTCCTTTTTCACATCCTTGAGGGCCTCACTAAATTTCTCAGAGGTTTCTAAAAGATTCTTGAGTAACCCTATAACTGTACTTTTGAATTCTATATTCAGCAATTTGCTTTCCTCCATTTCTTTCATTTGTGACATGTTTCTTTGTCTCCGAATTTTGGCTGCTTCCCTATGTTAATAGAGTGGCTTTGTGTGCTGGGTGTCCTATAGGGCCCAGTGCCTCAGCCTCCCCAGTCACCTGAGGTGGACACTCTTGGTGCACCCCTTTGTGGGCTGTGTGAACAGTCTTGTTGTAGTTAAGCCTTGATTGCTGTTGGTATCACTGGGAGGAATTGACCTACAGGCCAATTGGCTGTGAGGACCAGTTGTGTCTACAATGGGAGAACTGCTGTGCTGGAAACACCCTTATGTGGCAAGACTTGCTTCAGTGGGGCTTTGGTGATCACTGAGTCTCCCCCGTGAGTGTGTCTCTTATGGATCTGAAGAGTTGTAATCTGGTGTGGTCTCACTCTGACCACTGGGTACACTGGCTCTTGAAGCTCCAAGGAGGTGCAAAGTCAGCCACTACCTGAGGCCACCCAGCAGGAGCTACAAAGAGATCTGCAGATTCCTCCTCTTTGTTTGGGGTTTGGAAGTGCCGAGATGAGGCGCAGCTGTGAAGCAATGCTGACTGCTCATGAGCCTTAGGCCTTCCTTTGGAAGCTCTTGGGTTCTTTGACCCAGTTGCAGTATGTTAGGTTAGGTTGCAAAAGGCCTGGCCATTCATATGCAAAAGCCTCTGCACACAACTTGGGTGGTGTTGTAAATTGGGTGGGCGTGGTCTCAAGGAACCACAGGGTGGTGCAAACAGCAATAGTTGCCTGTCAGCCCTGCCCTGGATAGGTCCTTGGGTGTCTGTGTCCCGCAGCCCCATGCAGGAACAATGAATGCTGTGAATACCTCTGAGCAAAAGCCGTCCTCGTGTTCCGGCCTGATGCCAGAGAGTCCAGTTTCTCCCCATATGAGTCTGGGTCCCCAGAGTCTGGCTCAGAACTGGAGTTCAGAGCAGTTTGGAGCTTGTATCTCCCTCCCAATTGAAAAAGACCACAGCATACCCAATTGACAGCCTGTTTTGTGTGCCTCGTACCTCTGTTCTTCCATACCTCTGCACATCCTACCAGTCTAGATATGCTTTTCTCTTTCCCTCTAGTTGTCAAACTTCCACTCAGCCAGTCTTCCAGTGGTTCTGGATGATATCCATTTTGCCTTTTAGTTGAAGTTTTGATGTGGCTGTTCGAGGCAGCAAGTTCAGATGTTTACCTATGCCACCATCTTGGTTCCTCTCTCATCAAGCTTTAAATACTAATAAGGAAAAGTGTGAAAGACATTTCTAGTGAGTGCTGCTCATCCAGGAAAGAAAGAAATGCAAAGAATGGTCTCAGAATGGAGAGTAGGGGCAGGCAGAGTCAGCTCAGTACAAGACGCTGCAGTCTGAAATGAAAGGATCATAAAGATAAAAATAAATAAATAAAAACTTTTAATAATTTGGTGACAAGAATTCTAGTGGAACGTATACTAGGGATAGTTGGGCATCTACAATGGGGCTGGAGGATCCACCTCCAAGATAGCGCAACTACAAGGCTTGAAAATTGTTGCTAACTGTCAATTCTTTTCCACGTGGGGCTGTGGGGCTTCAACTTCCTATGGCTGAGTTTCAAAAGCACAGGTCCCAAGAGATAAAGAGGAGAAGCTGCCAGCTTCTCAAAGCCAGGGCCTGAAAACTGTCCCAGCCTCACTCTCTCCACAGTTTGCTCGTCCAGCAGTCACAAAGCCCAGATTCACGGGGAGAGTCCGTGAACCACCTCTCAGTAGGTTTGGGGGTTATATTTTAAAGCAGCCAAAATTAATCTATATATGAAGGCTTCCAGTGGGGACTATACTTTCAAATGCAAATCATTTACTTTGATAATTGTTCTGTAATTTGTTTTCTTATCACCTTTTCACATTGTCTCTAGTTCTATCTTGAGACTGCATAGGACAAACTATCGTTTAAACTGTTTGAAAATGAATTCTATGCCTCTGTTCGCACTCTGACTCACACCCTAACTCCATTCTGGAGTATTCCTGGAGTGTAACATCACACATTTCTGGCTCCTGCCATTGTTCCTTCACCATCTTGTCAAACAGACCCTAGAACACTA
The DNA here is from genome assembly GCF_000147115.1 of Myotis lucifugus. Classification (NCBI taxonomy): domain Eukaryota; kingdom Metazoa; phylum Chordata; class Mammalia; order Chiroptera; family Vespertilionidae; genus Myotis; species Myotis lucifugus. The sequence goes on along the minus strand of NW_005871185.1, from coordinate 488,412 downwards.
GATTTGTGTATGTGCATTCTCAAGCTTAGCTCAAGGAACTTCCCAAAACACTCCAGGTGTTGTCCAACTAGTACAGAAATCTCATCACTCTTTCTTACTTATATTTTACAGTTCCATAAATGCAAATTAGCTGTTGTGGAAATTATGCTATCCTGTAATCACTTATCAAATATTAGTCCTTAACTAATATCTGTAGATAGTTTTCATTCATTCACTTGCTTTGGTATATGTTTGTGCAATCTCTTTAATCTTAAAACTACTTTTTTTCCTGGGCAACAATTATTTTCCCAATTATTTCCCACATTTTTATCTATATCCACTTCAATCAATCTTAAAGAATATTTTATAAAGTAAAATATTAAGTGAACAAAATATAATTTCAGGATTTATTATTAAATAATTAGTGCCCCAGTACAGGAATTCATGCACATTGAAAGGAAATTAATTAGAAGGTGGCCAGGGGGGCAGGACTGGGAGAGACACGCTGGACAAACCCTGGAGCCAACCTCCCGTGGTCCCTCCCCAGCTGGCCCCACCTGGGGCGGTGCTGGGGCTGAAAGGGCATCTGCAGAGTGAGCGGGATCCCTCCGGCAGGTGGGGTCCCTTGGCCTGGCCTGCAGGGATTGGGCCGAAATCAGCTCTCAGATATCCTCTATGGGGTCCCAGAATGTGAGACCATAGTTCTCTGGTGACACACCCTGGAATCAGGCTCCCTCCTCTCTGGTTCTGGGGTGCATCACCTGAGAACTGCCGCTGCCAAGTTACAGCAGCTTGGCAGCTCCTATGTTGAGCATCTTCCCCCTGGTGGTCAGTGCACCTCATAGCTACTGGTTGGATGGTCGCTTAGCCTTTTATATACATAGACTAGAGGCCCGATGCATGAAATTTGTGCAAGGTTAGGCTCTCAAAGCCACCCCAGCTGCTGCCTCAGCCCTCGCAGCCCTGCCTTCATCCAGAAGGTCATCAAGATGGTCATACTGTTGTTTGGTCTAATTAGCATATTAGCTCTTTATTATATAGGATTTATAAATACAGTACACATCGCAATTTATAATAGCTACTGAATCTCTCTAGTGTTATTCTTCCCTTTTTCTTTAAAATCTGGTCAGTTGTTATAGAATCTGAATTATATCAATATTGCATAATTTACATATCCTTTACCTGTTAATAATTGTTAAATAATTAAAGTGTGATATTAGACTATGTATAATTTTAAGCTCTTAAGACATAGAAAAAATGAACAGATTTAATAAATAGAAAATATAAATGTTAACTTAAATCAATGGGTAACATAGTAAGCTGAATCATCTCAATTTTTCCTTTCTCAAATTCCTGACATATTACCACCTCAGAAGACATGGATAAAAATAAGAGACATGCTTCTATTGGGAATATCTAGGCCAGAGGTTATAAAGATATTTATTTCCTGAGATCCTTTTCTCCAGCATTTTGATTCAGTCATAGTAGAGGGAGGAGAGGAGTATATGTATGTGTAATCCTGCCCCCAAGAAAATCCAATAGTCTTTTGTGGATCATACCTAGAGAAGCACAACTCCAGCTACCATCACTATGATTCCAGTACCTTTAGTATAATGTAATATCTACATTGCTATCCCTGGAGTTTGTAGGCTGAGTCACTTACTTCTGTGTGTGTGTGTGTGTGTGTGTGTGTGTGTGTGTGTGTGTTGGATAATCAAACAAAGAGTTTTAGGTTGCTTTCCAAACATCAATTCTCCTTAATATCTTGCATTTCTCATGTTCATTTATTAATTCATGTACTTAAAGAGCTCTTGTGATGTTTATATGTTATAGGGGGGATTAAAAAGATTTCTAATATATTGTCAAGTAGTAATTTTTTAAAAGAAAAATAATGCAGGATAAGGATATAAAAGAGGTGGGCAAAGGTCTATTTTTGTTTGGGTGATAAGGGAAGGTTTCTTGAGGAGGTGCCATTTGAGCAGAATTGAAAAAAGTACTAACTCACTGACTTTAATACTATACCTAACCTACCTCCCCAGATTGCCTGCACTCTCCAACTTCAGGAATTTCATTTCTTTTGCCTCTCCTTCCTGATCAGGTTGTTTTCTGTTTGTTCATTTGTTTATTTCTAACACAAATCACTTGTGGTCCTTCACATATTGTTTCATTTTTCCTCTAGGCCTCTAGAATTATAACTTTTCATACTCCTACTCTTCCCTGCTGTACACTATACATCAGTGTCTTCTACTCTTGTCAGTAATAAGGTGAAGGTTAAGATGAGACGCTCTGGACGGAACTGTTAGCATGTGTGGTGGGCCTTCTCCAAACTAAAATCCATAGGCCTAGTTTCCTCTCACTTAATGGGATAGCAGTAACCTGGCTCCCAGCAAAAGCTATTTTGTTTTCATGAAAAGATAACAAATATTATAAAATATGTTTTATATAAATATCTTGATGACATATTTTGCCCTTTAAGTTAATAAGTTAATTCATAAGCTAAATTAAATTATTTAAAAATATTTGTAATACAAAAAATATTCCTAATATAAGCTCAAATTGTCCGTGGTGGATTACACTTTTATGCATTGCTACATTCAGGTTGCTAATCTTGCTCTTCTCTGAAGGTCTTTGTGTAATTGAGAAATATCTCTCATATAATGTTTAATAGAGATTTCTATAAGTTCATCCAGGAGAGAGCTTATCATTGTGAGTTGTACAACTACCGATTGACTATATAAAGTGAAGAAAGAAAGATATTTCAGTCTTAATTCAGGTTTAGTATATTTTTCTAAAAAAGTGACTCCCACATTTTCAAATTGATTGGCTTAATGTTTTTCTTACTTGTTCTTATCTTTTTATTCATTTATGCATCTAGTTTTATTCCATTTTTCACTCCTACTATTATTTATTCATGTCTTCTCTCTCTCTCTCTCTCTTTCTCTCTCTTCTCTATTTATTTTTTTGTATTCTGAAAACTTTTGCCAGAGTTTGGTTAATGTTATCAATTTTCAAAAGTACAAATATGTGTTTACTTTTCTGAAGTCTTTTTTTGTTCTTATTTCATTATTATTAACTCATGATTATTACTTCTCTATTATTTTATTTTGTTTTTATTTTGTTGACTTTAGACATGACACTCATTTTTTAGTCTTTCTTCTTTTCTAATATACAATACTTATTGATTCAGTCATTTTAAGTATACAATTTTAGCTTTATACAACAAATTTAGATATGTTTTGTTATTAAAGAGTAGTATTCAAATTTTTCTATTATGACATTTTTCCCACTTATGAGCTATTAAGGTGACTTTGTCAAACTACATGCTTTCTAATTTTTCCAATTTGCTGTTTTTAGTTATTTTGTTGTTAATTTATAAGTTAGCTACATTATAGTAAGAAGTATACTGTGATGTAAATTATTTGACTATCACTAAGACCTGTTTTATAGTCTTGTTCTAAAAAGAGGGTGTATTTGCTTATTATAATACTAGAGGCCCGATGCATGAAGAGTCGTGCAAGAATGGGCCTTCCTTCCTCTGGCTGCCAGCACCGCCTTTACTCCAGCCAGAGCCGCCTTTCCGCCTTCCCATGCTGCCCAGAGGCCCTGAGTGGCTGGGGTGGGGCTTGGGACCTGCATATGCAAATTAACCCACCAATTGTAAAGGCACTGTTTATTAAAATACATTTAGTTTTTAAAATTGAGCTATCAGCTGTTAAAGTGTATATACATTTTTGGGGACACCCTGTATCTTAGAGATATGTTATAGGTTGCATGTGACTTCAGAATTTCTTCCTGGTAAGAGAAACCACTTTACTTAGAAATAATAAAACTGTATTTCTAACAATGCATGTGCACGTAAATTATTTTCTAAAATATGTTTTATCTCAGTAACTTTTTTTGTTGTTAACTTGCTTTTATACTTGGCATTTTCTTGGTATTTTTTTCCTATAATTTTTAAACATTTCCTATTTTTAATTTAGGCACATTTCTTCTAAACTTCATATTACTAAGTATTTAAATTTATTTGACAATATTTAGTCTCTTAATTGCTGAATTGTTACATTTTATTAATTGTGATAATTGATGTATTTGGATTTATTTCCACAATATTAATTCATGCTGTTTTCTACTTTATATTTATTCATTTATCTTTTAGACTTTTTCTTATAATTATTTGTTTTTTTAGTAAACTTTTATATTAAAATATTTTTGTCACTCTATTTTTCTCTCTTTACTAGCTTGGGTGGTATTTTCATCATTATTTCTATTACTTTAAAAGTTAAGTTTAAATTTTAACTTAATTATTTATTTACCCACATATTAAGTTGACCTGTCTAAAAATTTTAAAACTTTAGTATCATCAACACCCCACTTGATCTTCATAATTTTTGTAATGACATTAATATGTTACTTTGTAATGACATTAATATGTTACAGTTAGAGTTATTCAGGCCTCATAAAATCCTATATTCTTCATTTGGTCCTGGATTGGTGTGTGTGTGTGTGTGTGTGTGTGTGTGTGTGTGTGTGTGTGTGAGAGAGAGAGAGAGAGAGAGAGAGAGAGAGAGAGAGAGAGAGAGAGAAAGAATTTGTTATAATAAATATAGAGAAATTCAGATATTCTGGTTTATATTGTATCAGCTTGTGATTAGTTGTATTTCTTCAAGGAATGTGTTCATTTCATTTGAGTTGTCAAAGGCTTTCCATAAATTTGTTCATAATATATCTATAGGACCTATATTGACAACCCATCTTTATTTTTGATGATGATTATTTATGTTCTCTCTTTGCTTATCTGCCTGGCTGTCTATTGACTGTCACTTTTTTTAACTTTCCCAAAATCCATTTTTTTACCTTTTTGATCTTCTCTATTGTTTTTCTGTATTCTATTTAACTGATTTCTCCTTTAATCTTCATCATATCCTTTTTCCCTACTTATATTTGATTTTCTTAACTCTCCTTTTTCTAACTTCTTTAAGATGCTACCATATTTCATAGATTTAGGATTTTCTTTTTACCCAATATGGACATTTAAAACTATAATTTCAATCCAGACACAGCTGTGGATTTTTCTAACACATTTGATATGTTGTACTTTTATTATTATTGAGTTTTCAAAATATTCTCAATTTCCCCTACCTGCATGACATGGTTGTCCTATATTTTGTGTCTTTCATTTTTAACCTGAAAATTTTATAGTAATTCATATTGTTTAGATCAATCCACATGCTTACACTTCCTTTTGATTTTTGCTGTTTATGATACCTTCTCAAATCTCATATCTAAATTCTGCCATCATTTTTATTTTCCTTGAACTCAATCTGTCTGTTGGGAATGATGTCTCCCAATTTTCTAATTTTAAGTTCTTATTTTGCCATTATTCTTGAAAAAAATAGTTACACTAGTTAAACAGTTCTATGTTGTCAGTCTTTCTTTCATTGTTTGAGTATACCAAGAGGGGCATTACAAAGGATTACACAAAAATGAGGGGTGGGAGCAGTAGATGCAGAATGTGCAATATACCTGCATATGTTAGAGTAAGTCCAATATCTATTTTGTGGCCACTTTTCACATAATTTCTTAAAGCTTAGGCTTCAGACTTGTCATTTTGTTTTGCTTTTGGCCATTGGACCAATTATTTTGACTGTACAATCTTAGAATCCAAAGATTAAATGATATAAGTAACAGAATGGATATATTTATATTTTTAAAGAGATCATAACATGAAAAAATAACTGCTATTTTTTACTCATCAAAAAGATGAAATAAGCTTTTATCCAAAGTGATGCTGAACATGGATGGACCTCCAAAGCTAAGCGGTGCTCATTGTAAACAGATGTCTCAGAAGCATCCATATTTTAGTAAGACCATGTACACTCTGAGAAAGCTTCTCTTAAAATCGATGCCATATTAGCAGTAGTACAAATTATTGTAATATAAATTTTCTTTATCACTTGAAAATATTCAATTCTTCTATGGAGAGCAAGAAAACAAATAGCATGAATGTTAACTCATAAAAAGGAATAAGCCAAGATAATAAGTAAACTGATAGATTATGAAATACAGGCAAAACTCATATATTAAATATAGATGATAAGTAAACAAGTAGCATGTGAAATACAGGCAGAATCCATGAGCTGAATTAAATGTTGATAATAATTTATAATAATATAATAATAATAAATAACAATCTATAGGGAAGCTAAAGATAGAAAGAATAATTGCAGTGTATGCAGAAATAAACAAAAGTATTATATAACGATAAAAGGATGGAAAGGTCATGAATTAATAATGCATCTTATAGTTTAAAAGCTATTTCATTCCTACATCTGTCACCCATTGGTAGTTTCATTATGGCCATAGTTCTATCAGCCCAAGAAAGGCAGATAACACCCATGGCTATTCAGCAGACTAATTGGCACCTACTTGTCTCTGCAAATCTCTGACAGAACAATGTGTGTCATAGGCCCTGGCATCATTTTTTATGAGCTCTTCACACACGCTTCAACTCTGCTTCTCAAAATCACAATATCAGCAGGGAAGGGCATGATGGGCAAGAAAAAGAGAGACAGGACATTTAACTTTGTAAAAGCCAGGATTCATGTAGCAGATCCTTTCTCCCACATACAACCTGTCTTAACAGTGTTAGCCTATCTCATCTTTCTCTTTTGCTTCTTGCTTTGAATTTAAATATGTTTAGTACATTGTGATTTGGTATGTAATAAACTATGACTTTCTGGTGTGACCTCCTGAGTAGTTTGTCTACTAATGTGCTCAGAGGCTATCATTGTATCAGATAATGGCCTATATCATCAACAACACAATAAATAGAATATATTTTCTAATACTCTTTAAAATGGATATTTGGACCAATTATTAGGAAATTAATAAATTGTGAATACAATATATGTGAGGATCAAAATTATCTAATTGTTCTTTTTTTTAAAACACATTTTTCATTGATTTTCCACAGAGAGGAAGAGAGAGGGATAGAGAGTTAGAAACATCAATGAGAGAGAAACATTGATCAGCTGCCTCCTGCACACTCCCCACTGGGGATGTGCCCTCAACCAAGGTACATGCCCTTGACCTGAATCGAACCTGGGACCCTTGAGTCCGCAGGCTGATGCTCCATCCACTGAGCCAAACCGGTTAGGGCTAATTGTCCTTATTGTAGCAAATCAATACTTATCTGTGTGATAAATATTCTTTCTAGCCTTGACCAATATCAGATATTTCTAAGGATGAGAGGAAAAATAAATCCTCCATAAAGCTGTTAAGTAACCTCTGGATTATCTTGAAGGGCATTTCTTTTGATATCATCTGGACATGATCATATGTCCCAAAGAATGAGAGCTTGTGGTTCATATCATTGTAATCTCTATTTATGTAATTACAGATAGTTTGCTTTATGTGAATCTATAATCCTTTCTAAAATCATGTTCTGCCCCAATGGCATCCACATACTGAGAGCATAGCAAAAGCTACATTCCAATGATGTCTGCAACATTTCACTAACTGCACTCTTGTCTGTCTTGTATCAGTGCCCCCATTTATCATATACTCTGTTGTCAGATCCGTGTTGCCAAGGAGATGTTTTAAGTCACTCTTATGTTTGAAATGTTTCCATGAATCCCAGTTTGAATTCAATAAAGTCCAAGTTTCTTTTTCTGGCATTCCAAAACCTTAGAGAATCAGGCCCTGTCTTTGTTCCGGATTTATCTTTTCCATTATTGTAAGTACAAGCTATGGTTGTAATGCTTAAATGCTTGGTTAACTTTCCAAACCCAACAAATCCTAGGAAAATGTGGGCTTGGAACTACAAGTGCATGTCTGTGTACTGTAACAACCTAGTCATTATTAAATAAAAGACCAATAATCATTATCTACAAAATGGTAATATCATGAGTGTAATTACAATAATATCCTTAGTTATATTATCCTTACAAAGTTTTAAAAATTAAATGTGTAATATTGCCTAAGTTTTAAACTGGCAGAATATCACATAAGTGTTATATACCAGAATAGCACTGAAAAACTTTGAAACGAAATTGCTATTTGGTTATAAGCTACAAAAGTAGAGTAGGACCTGAATTCTGAACCTAAACAAGTGTACTGCCTGCTAACATGTAAATAATTCATAAAAGTTGCAGAGAACAATCTAAAATGACCTGTCATACCAAGAGCCAGAGACCTTTCATCTTCAAATAGAAAAGCAATCAACAGGTGTCAACACTGAGATAACACAGATAAGAAATTACTGGGAAGGATTCTAAAGCAGCCATCATAAAAATGCTCCAATAAAATTACAGACCTTCTTGAAATAGGTAAATAAATTGGACATTTTAAAACAATAAATTAAATAAATATATAAGGAACCAAATTAAAATTTAAATTTGGAAATAAAAAAAACAAAGATAGGTTTGCTAGGGAAAAAAATGGTCAGTATGTTTGACAATAGATCAACAAATAGAAATTATCTAATTTGAACAACAAAATAACATACTTTTAAAAAAGTGAACAGAGGCATAAAAATCTTTGGATAACTATAAAATATCTAATATTTCTGTCATTGGAGTCCCAGAAATAAAGAACGACTAGATGGCTGAAAATATATATTTAAAGACATGAAGACTGAAATATTTTCAAATTTGATCGAGAAGATTAAGCCCCCCCAAAATCTATACACTAACACATCAAAATCAAATATTTAGTCTCTAAACAGAAGACAGAAAAAAAAACTTTGAAAGTATTCAGAGATGAAATGTGTTACCTCTAGGAGAATAACAATTTAAATGACATCAGAGTATTTTAGGAGTGTTCACTCTACTTTAATTTTTGGAAAAAGCTTGAAAAGCACTGGTGTTAATTCTTCTTTAAATTTTTTGTAGATTTGCAAGTGTAGCCTTAAATTATGTATCCAGAAAAAAATATTCTTCAAAACATATGAGAAACACAAACAATCTCAGACCACAGAAAACTAAGAGATTTGTCACCAGCATACCTGCTATAAACAAAGTGCTAAAGAAAGTTCCAAAGAGAGAAAAGAAACAATAAAATAAGGGAGGGAGGGGAATGTGGTATATCAAAAACAAAGAAAAAAATAGTAGAATGAAAAGAGTTAATATGCATTTTCATGCATTTTACTTTAGTAATTTGAAAATAGTTTAGAAGACATTTTTAAAGAGTTCTAATTCATTTTATATTTCATGAAATTGAGGAAAAGAGTATCTGATTTATTCTCTCTCTTTTAATAGTAATATAGAGATTTCAAAATTTCTATCAGCTCTGGCTGGGTGGCTCAGTTAGTTGGAGCATTGTCCTGTACACTAAAAAGGTTTCAGGTTTGATTCATGGTCAGGGCACATACCTAGGTTGCAGTTAGATCGTAGGTCAGGTGTGCACAGGAGGCAACCAATTGATCTCTCTCTCTCTCTCTCTCTCTCTCTCTCTCTCTCTCTCTCCTTTCCTCTCTTTCTAAACTCAATAAACATATCCTGGGGTGAGGATTTTAAAAGTCTCTATCAATGTACAAACATGTAGAAGCAGCCAAATATTTTTGCAGCAATAGAGTGGTCAGGAAATACATTACCTTTCTTTATTTAACTTGAAGAAAAACTGAAATAACACTGGCCTAAATTTTCTATAGGAAGCAGACACTAATTTGTAGAATATATTTCAGTTGTAAGTGTCTTGTGTTTGTAGGAATGCTTAATATATTAATTGCATTTATTTTTTCTGAAATATGCTATATTTTGGATTATTTACTTATTTTTTATTTAAGTATAGTTACTATGCAATCTTATATTGGTTATATTAGTATCAGGTGTACAACAGAGTGATTTCACATTTTTATATCTTACAATGTGATCACTAATTCAAATAATCATCAAACACAGTGTAAACTTATCACAATATTATTGACTATATTTCCCTCCCCCTTTAATAGCATTTCCATTTGGAGGTTATCTTTGTCTTGTGTGTTTGGTTTAGTTATGGTCAATTCAGTATATTCGGGATGTAAAAATATTTGTAGCACTATAAAAAATTACATTTTTAAGTTTAATTTTTCACAGATTTGGAGGAGTTTTGATATAAATTACATGCAATTAATTTAGACAAACTTGGGTACAAACACTTCATTAGCAAGCCTAGTTTTGAAATCTCTATGGATATATAAGTTGGTGGATACTTTTTTCAGTCAGAGTATAGAGAGTATAGAAAGCAGTTTTATATTGATTCTGATGTTCTCCTTTGGTGACTTTAACTTTAAGTCAGATTTGATTTATATAATGCAGTAATGTTGAGAATACATTTTATATTTTAATTCAGGCATACTAGCCCAATATATACTAAATAAGCAACATTATCAATTCTGAATGTTTCATAGGAGTTATAAACATACTTACAATATGAACTCAGTAGAAATGGATATTTGATGCTCATAATTCCTAGAATAACTTATATAAATGAACTTTTAACCTCAGAAAGAAATGCATGGGCTCACTCAAATGGTTACTTTAGAAATTGGCTTATATTCATGGGTTTTAACTTTTCTCTCTAAAATAAACTCAACCTTTCTTATTTAATTCATTATTCATTCTTGAGTAGGTAACAAATATAATAAACAGAAAAAAGTATGTCAATGTTAAAATAACACTCATTGTTTTAAATAATTATCAGTACTCGAAAATCTATACGAAATGGGCATATGGGTTTTTTTTTGAGGGATGCATTTAGATGACTTTTATTAGGAAAAAAATTAAACATCATTTGACATTGTACAGATAGCATCTGAAGACCATTGCTAGTTGCTAGATTTGCCTTTCAAATACTATGGCAACAGTATCCCAGGAGAGTACTGCAGGAGGAAGTCATGTGACTAATCACAGTGGACTTCAGGTACTTGGGGTTGCAATACCAAAATTGAATTTTTTTTTATATTAAAGGGTGTGAGTTCTGACAAGTATTTGTGAAACTTTTCTGCTTTATCTCACTCCTGTCTACTACTAAAGCATAGCTTTATCTATAATGAGAAACAATGATTGCTGCTTTAAAAATCAGGTTTAATGATATGGAGAACAGAAATTATCAGGTGTTTGGAATATATATACATATATATATATATATGTATATATATATATATGTGTGTGTGTGTGTGTGTGTGTGTGTATACACATATATAACATATATATGTGTCTAATGTATAGAGAGAAACATATATATACACACAAAAACAGTACATTATGTAAGAAAATGTTTATGATAAAACATCTCAAAGATTAAGTTAGGAAAGTGTCAATAGTGTGCATAATGAAGAAAAAAAGAAATCAACTTCACTGTTTGCATTCTACGACACAATGGAAAATATTGGCATGAATAGAAATCCATTTTGGAAATATAAACACTCTAGGGAAAGGAAATTTAAATTACTTATAGGTTCTATTTTCTTCATAATATATTATTGCTTAAAAAGCAATAAAAGTTTACATAGGAGATGGATGGGCAGTTAAGTTAAACAACATTGGTTCAAAGCTTAAAAAATGGCAGAGATGAAAGCACTACTATTTGATTAAGAACTAGCCCTTGTTACTTAAGAGTCTGCCAGAAAGTCTGAATCTTATCCAAAGCAGTCTATTGCGGTTTTCATTTGTTTTAAAGCCCTCAAAGCAAGGGAGACAGAAAATACACATGCATTGAATAAACACTGAAAAGAAGCAATTAATTTGAAACAAGTGCCCAATTCATGGAATAAAATCAAATTCCTAAAAAGAGCCTAGTGACAGCTTCTAGGTGTTGTATTTCTACCTCCCCCAGGCATATAATTGCTTTTGAAGTCTTTTGTTGGATACTTAAAGTTTTTTGACTCAAGAAACTTTTGCTTTTAAAGTTTGAATGTTAAATTTACCCATGTTCACTTAGTACATTATCAAGAAGGTCTATCATAAAAGTTCCAAAATAACATCTTTTGCCTTTTTTTTTTAATCCTCACTGCGGATATTCCCCCCTTGATTTTTAGGAATGAAAGAGAAAGGAAAAGACAGAGAGAAACATGGATGTGAGAGAAACACATCAATTGGTTGCCTCCTGCACGCATCCTGACCAGGGCCCAGCCAGGGAAGAGCCTGCAATCAAGGTATGTACCCTTGACCAGAATTAAACCCAGGATCCTTCAGTCCTCAGGGTGATGCTCTATCCATTGAGCCAAACTGGGTAGGGCCAAAACAGCAATTTTGACTTTCTCAACAGAATTTCAAAAAATATATATCACAGTCTAAAAAAGAGAAAAAGTTACATAAATTTAATTTATTCTTTATAAAGAGAGAGAGACAGTGAGATTTGGTTGAGACTGTGTTTTATACATTTTAGAGGAAACCATAAGGCTATGTTCTAGATATACAAGTAAATGTAATAACTTCATTTTTCATCAATCATATTTCACCTAGTTGTGCATACTCTCTTAGATTTATATATTTTCTATTAGTCTACAATTGACATTTAAATACTTTTTATATTTCAATATTTTGTGGTGTAATCACTATATAGAGCAGTTTAGGTGGCACCATAAAAATATAGAGTTGCAATATCAAGACAAAGTATGTTACTTATTTAAAATTATTTTTATTTAAAATAATTATTTACTTTAGAATAATCATAAAATAAATATAAAGGGAGAAAATTTGAAATACCCATAATACTTAACCATTTTTAAAACATTAATATAACATTCTTCAGAGGCACATGTATTATTTACTTAAATGTATTTATATCATTTCAATATATTGCAGTAGATACATTTCCGATGGGAAAGCTAAAAATGCAATTATTTTTTGGGTTCTTAATTATTTTTATATTATGGTAATTTGGGTAAAATAGATGCAGGGTTTCTGATGATCTTACCAGCTCTTAGTACATTGAAGGTGCTTAATAAATTGTAGTATATATAAGGTAGACATCATACATGTATGATACTTACAGTGGACTTAGTATGATGGATGACACAACTTTGGGATTAAAAAAAACTGCTTTGGAGATATTCAATAGGTGGTTAGGTTATTATACATAGGTCTAACATGAATACTAAATAACCCCATGCAGCCACAAGGGATGATATTTTAAATCAAAGAGGGACAGAAAAAGAAATAATAAAAATCATTCAATCGATCAATGAGGGAAAAGACTTTCAGCTGGGATTCTAAGTAAAAATATTGTGCCCCTGTCATATGGACTTAAAATAACTTTCCAAATGCCACAGTTCACACACAATAATGACCAAAGCGAAGGAAAACATTGTAGCAGTTAGTACTCAGGTAGAATACTGAGACCTAGAACTGTAGCAACATACAACCATTCCAATCATTGATAAGGCCACCCATGTGCAGAGCTGATAAGGTGAGACTGAAACTTCCATAAAAATTAAATGATGAAGACTCGGAACTGAAAGACTATCCTTCAAACAACTGCACAAATAAATATAAAAATGCAGTCTAGAAATCGGGCTTTCAGGTTAGAATCTAGTATCCCTGGAATATATAAGATTGCTTAAAAGTCTAAATAAGAAATCCAGAACAGAAACCATTCTCTGATCTCAGATAAAATAGAAAGTGCCAGCCCACTGTTTACTCTTTGTAGCTCTAAAGTATAATTATTTAAAAATTAATTGTATAGGATGGGCTTCACTTATTCCCAACAAAAGCCTTTGCTCTTTTCAATTAATCCTGGGTGAAAAACAAACAAACAAATGAAATAATATAGCTGGGCTTGCTAGGACCAGAAACCTGGAACAGCTGTCTCACCTCTGTCTCTTACATTCATGATTGTTACAGTCAGAATAGAAAAAAATAAATCTGGAAGCAGCTCCATTTAATAAAAGTGTTTGTTTGTTTCTATCTGGCATCCTCATTTGACCTACAAATTACACACACACACACACACACACACACACACACACACACAATCTGGTTATACATAAAAATCACTTGCATAAATATAGAAATGGGATGTGTGGAGTTAGAGTAGTGAGGGAGGAAGTAGAGGCTCAATGACACAATTGTAGAAATACATGAGCATTCATCTTTGATTTCTGAAAGATTCCTGAGTGGAATCAATTTAACTGCTGCAAAAGGGGACATTATAAGAATCCAGAGAATGGCTGTTGCACAAGAAGCCCTGGAGATTGGCTGCTCTGGAGTTGGACATGGTTATAATTTGATTTCCTTTCAAAAGAAACATCCAATCTTTTCTTCAAATAAATGAGGCAAGGCAATTATGCTGCCTCTAGAATAGCATTAATGTACCCCCCAGAGGGACACTTATAAAATGTTTTCTCATCATTCCCATAACTTATTGATTTTTAGAAAATAGTTCATGCCTCTTTTTATAACCCTCATACCTCAATACATGAAAAATAGCCTGGGTTACCACCCCTTTAGCACCCATTTAAAGAGTTTTGCCACTGTCTCATACGTGTCAGGGATATCACACCTTATTTTACTTCTGAAGA
>NW_005871185.1:470177-473830 GCF_000147115.1 Myotis lucifugus | reverse complement strand
CATTATTGTAAAATTCTGCCTCTAATTTCCTACCTACAGGTATTTTATTTCAATCAGCTAATTCTTTATAATGCATTGAGATGACTACAAGCTTTGCTTAATTGCTAAATTGATTAGTTACAGTAATCCTTAGAGATCCTCACCTTTGCGAGTGTGAAAAGCTCATCCTTATCTTGCATGACTGTAAAGTGACAGTGATGAATAAATTGGAAAAAGGGGACCCATCCCATCAAGTGAGCAGTGGTTATAGACTTGGGAACTGGATATCCTGAAAATTAAATACAAATAAAAAATGATATGGGCTTAGGAAAACAATAACATTTAAAGCCAAAATAAAACAGGGCATTAACACTTGAAATCATGAAACTCAGAATAGAGAACGTTTAAAATTTTTCAGAGAAGGAAGGTCAGTTTCAAGAGTAGAGTGAAATAATTTTCTTTTTCTGTTCACCATAACAACTTTATCACCTCCATTCCACCTTTGGTAGCTTTTTATTTAGTCCTTTTAACAAAAACTGACATTTTTCTAACTGCTATTTTTATAAGTATGTAGACATTTAGACATTATGCAAAGAAAAGAGTAAAAATGACCAATAATTCAGTTTTTCAAAAGTCCCTATAACTACTAGTATTTTAGCAGATATACTTCCAGAAGTGTTTTGTTCATTTTATATCTCACTCCTTGCTGCCTTAATACACAGGCATAATATAATAATAATAGAAAAATACAAGTTATAAATGATAAAAACAAAGGTTAATAAAATAATCTGGAAACCCTAAATTAAGATATAAGCACTGTTAAAATACTACATCCCCAGTAGGAGGTGTGCAGGAGGCAGCTGATCAATGTTCCTCTCTCATCGATGTTTCTAACTCTCTATCCCTCTCCCTTCCGCTCTGTGAAAAATCAATAAAAAAATATATTTAAATAAAAAAGATATAAGCACTGTTAAAATACTGATGAATGTTTTTCTATAACAAAATGACTTCACAATGAGATTGAACACCCATGTTATTTGAATCTTGGCTGACAACATGAAAAAGATGAGCCAAGTGTTGCATTGGCCCACAGAGACTGCACTTTTGTTGCCCCACTTAGGAAAAATAGACTGTTTCCACACTCCTGTATAATTGTGGTTGAGGCCCAAAGATCAGGCTGCTGCCCTGTACAAGAGCAGGCTTTACATTTCAGTGACAATTCCATTGTCAATCATCCTGGGATAATTGTAGTAATGTTCTCCCTACCCCCAGGGCAGAGTAGGGGTGGGATGCTGACTCAGGAGACAGAATTTAGATGAAGGTAACTAGAATTTTCTTTTCTCTTTGAAGGAATTGATAAACATCTGATATATCTTGCTTTAAAACTCTCTAACATGAATTATGTAAACCATTAAGCATTTGAAGTTGTATTTTTAAATTACTCAAAATATCTTATGCAATATCTATACCTGTAAAATATTTCTTAAAATAGCCTAACAGTTTCTCCTTTCTCTCTTTACTGCCCAAAATGTTAGTTACATTATGAGCATTAGTTCGTAAGATCCATAATATTTGCACTATTTTGTAATCATAATTTCTGAAGATGGAGAAAAAGTTCATATATATATTAATTATAATAAAATAGTATGCAAATGTGCACTAAAATTAAATATTTAAAATGTTACTAAATTGTCTTATTTCTTGTAAAATCAATGTTCAAAATTGATTCAAAATGTAATCGCTAAAAAATAGTATAATTAAAATGTTTTAATTTAAATATTAAATTAAATTAAAATATTTAATGTTAAATGTTTAATTTAATATCCACCAATACAAAAGACCAGTAGGTGCTTATTATTGATTCTTTTAACATCTCAGGAAATTAATAATCTCCATATTATAAAAATATTCCTGAGCATTAAAAATATGATATATTTCACAATTAATTTTATGGATCTCGTGAAATGAATCCAGTGTATCTGTCTGATTAAAAGTCTAAGTTTACCAGGAACAAAATCACAAAAAAACTGAAAGATGCAGGAATGCATACACATAAAAACACTGGGCATTCAAATCAAATAACACAATGAACCATCAATCTACACAATCAAGTAAAATATATCCTTATACTTTGTTGGTTTAATATTAAAAATTGTTTTCATGTTCTACACCTCACCTTAGTAGTAGAAAACCAGCACCTCAATAGATGCAGAAAATGTCTTTAAATGTAATTTGACATCATCCCTAATATTAAAACAACTAATAATCTAAAAACAAAGTAATAATTTTAAATACTACTAAAAATACATTTTAAGAATGTAGCAAAGAACTAAGCGCCATTATAAAATAGTTCCTGGTGTACTATGGGGTCCTAAGAAGACAGAATGTCATAAAAGCAAAATGTAACAGACAATTAAGGAGATGGTTTTATTCAGGTGATTGCAATGGGGAAACTTGCATCAGTCAGAAATGCCTCAAAGAAAAGTGACCTGGGATTAGATACAAGTAGACAAATGAGTCATGTGTAAGTCTTATGAAAGTGAAAACAACTGTTAGGGATGAGACTTATCCAAGACATTCAAGAAATTTGGAGATGGGTCTTATCTTAGACTATGCAAGATCTGCATTATACTTGGTCATTAGATGCTTCCTGGAACACAACAGGATGGGAAGATTTCTTAACTGTTGAAGTTTTCTTGGAGCAAAGGGCTTAGATAAAGTTCAGCATTACCAATGTCATAACAGGACCATCAAATGACTATGCAACGGAAGTTATTCACCATGAGCTTGGCATTAGCATATCTACTGAACCATGTAATCAGATATGTACAGTAGCCATTGTATAATACAAGCTGTATAGTTTGGATTGGGTCCAAGAAGGTCCGAAAAGCATCAGTAAATTTATACACAGGTGACTCAAACTCTCATATTACCTACTCCTATTGTACCTATAGGGAAACTATAATGTAACTTTATGGAGAAATTCATATTATCAACTGAAAAATAAGGAAAATAACAACAAAAATAGTTATTTTTTGAGCATTAGTTGATGATTGAGCATTAGTTCGTAAATTGTTCTAGCTGTTGTAACTGTCATTAAGACCTACTCAGGGCTTGGTTACTTTAACGAGGCATGAGAGAACAATCTCCTTCCTGGTGGGCAGACTTGATTATTACAAGGAGAATACGTGCTCCTCAGTTGTGAGAAAATAACTTTTGCTGATTGATCAAGGTCCTGGAAGAAACAAAATTTGAATATTATAGACAAGAAGCTCTGGAGGAATATGTATAGATAGATAGATAGATAGATAGATAGATAGATAGATAGATAGATAGATATATTCTGTGTATATATTCTAGTATGGCTACTAGAGTATATACCACAGAAGAAATTAAAAAAAATTCCAGATGGATAGGATGACCCATCCAATAGATCTCAGCCTATTTCTCTTCAGTCTTCTAGTGTTTGGGCAAAGGAGAAAGTAACTGTGGAGCTAGAAAGCAACCATTGACCCAATACCATTAGCTCCCTCTTACTTCAAATCCCTGATTAGCTAATGACAGTGTAGAATGCCCCACTTGCCACCCGAGATTGATGCTGAGTAATTGATACAGTGTTGTTTCTTTTTTAAAATATATTTTTTATTGATTAAGATATTACATATGTGTCCTTA
>NW_005871185.1:457637-469774 GCF_000147115.1 Myotis lucifugus | reverse complement strand
ATAGCTGATCTATTAACATGGTATTCCACACAATATTGCTGCAGAACATTGCATACATTTTAAATTATATTAGGGGCAATAATAGGTGTACAGCATGAGATAAACCAATCTCATAACCCATTACTTAGAAGCAGTTGACTAAATTACACAAAAGAATGGTCTGTTAAAGGCTCAAGTAATGCATAAGATCATTTACATTATTCAGATTAGAGTACTGACTTCTAGTATAGAGTATTAACTAACAGTTAATATATGGTAGTTTGCCCTCTATAGATTGAATACTTGGATCTGGAGACCAAGAGATGGAAGTGGAATTGGTTCTTTTACTTTCACTTCCAGTGAACCAATTACAGAATTTGTCTTTCCATCCTATTATCTTAGGCTCTGGTTGACTAAAAATGCTGGTTTTCAGCAGAAACAATTCAGCTAGAAGACATAGCAAGGATCCCACTGAATTTAAAGTTGCAATTGCTCCTTAGTCTTAGTGTTTCTGTGTCCAGTGGCAACAGTAAATGAGCAGTTGCAACAATCATGGTCCAGGAAGGTAAGAAAATTTAGAATTCAAATTCTTGGAGATCACCTAGGTCAGTGGTTCTCAACCTTCCTAACGCTGCAACCCTTTAATACAGTTCCTCATGTTGTGATGACCCCCAACCATAAAATTATTTTCGTTGCTACTTCATAACTGTAATTTTGCTACTGTTATGAATCATCATGTAAATATCTGATATGCAGGATGTATTTTCATTGTTACAAATTGAACATAATTAAAGCATAGTGATTAATCACAAAAACAATATGTAATTATATGTGTTTTCCAATGGTCTTAGGCGACCCTTGTGAAAGGGTTGTTCGACCCCCAAAGGGGTCGCGACCCACAGGTTGAGAACCGCTGATCTAGGTTATACCAGTAAGCAAACAGCAACCCACACCAGCTGTAGTGCCAGTCTAAGGTGAGGGAAATATAGAGTCTATTGTGTAGAAAGAAAATGATGAATATCAATTATAATCATCTGCAGCAACAGGGTTTATTGTATTTCACTTCACTTCTTTTTCCAGCTGTTACTAAGTCTCTTGATTTCTCTCTAAAATGCACTTCTTTCTAGATTTTCACATGATTAATTCCTACATTCCATTCAATTTCTTAGTGGTGTCTTTCTTATTATATTAAATTATATTTTTCCAATCTTTCTGTCCCCTCTCCCTGTTGCACTTACCAAATTTGAATAAAATTATTTGCATATTTATGAATGCATACATATTTGCTTATTAAAGTGTATAATTTTTGTTTTTGTTATCTTTCTTCTTAAATGCAAAATTCAAAGGGGCAGGCATTTCTGTGTTTTTGTTTTGTTTTTCACTATTGCATTCCATTCACCTTGAAAAGTGTGTGGCTTGTAGCAAATATTTAATAAATATTTTTAGAAATAAATAAGTGTCATTTCTTTTTTGTTTTATGACTCTTGAATCTACATCTTCAATCTACACAACCAAATTTATATTCTGCTCCATATTTTTATGTTACGTATAGGCGATGGGTAACCTTGTGTCTAGCAGAGTTGGCAGGATATCTTACACTTTCATTTCAGTGGCAGGCTCTTTCCTCATATGCCAGAGCATACCTCTCTTAGCTTGATCACCGATATTTCACATTCCTTACAGGGAGTAATGGTAAGGTTAATATATAAATAACTTGTAGAGCATTAGATATTTATACAAATATATTCAAACTGTGATGAAAGGGCTTCTACAGATAAAATAAGAGGTGGGAAGCATAGGGGCTCTTGAGTGACAAAGGCTGCAATAAAGGCTTAGAAAGAATGTTTAGAAGTGAGGACTGGATATTGAAAAACAAACCTAACTCTAAATTTTCTAGGAAGTCTATGTAGTTTCCTCAAGCTTACCACTCTTGCATTCAGGTTTCATTATGTCACATCTCTACTATTGAATCTTCCTCTAAAGTTATACTTTCACCTGATTTCCTAATTTCAGTCAACTGGACTATTATGTTTCTATCCATCCCAACTTGAAACTTTTTTGAATTCTCTTTTTTGTCTACCATTTACAATTAGTCATCCAATTTTGTCAATTTTTACTTCAGGAAGTGCTTAACAGGTGACCTCATGACTCTATAATAGCTTATACTTGCCTTGTCATTCACCGTATACTAGTAGAACCTGTTTTTTAAACAAAATGAATTCCTCTTTGATTGACTCTAATCCATGCATTTCCTACTGATTTTCTCATGAAGCCTCCTCCACCAATATGTCTATGAGTTAATATTTATCACTGTCTATCTCAAACATCAGCACCATGATAAACATCAAAGTGATGATGTTTTTTCTTTCCTTAAACTTCCTTCCTAAAACTCCCTATATCTCTTGACTCAGTGAACTTAACACTGTTTTCTGTTAATATTATTTTTGTACTTGAATTTCTCCCATTATATGATGAGCTTCTAAATGGCTAGGATATTAAATCCTCAAGATATTCTTAGAGCATCTGCTAAACAGGAATAAATAATTTCATCCCTTGACTTTTGGGGTATAATTTAAGTTCCACCTACTTTCTGAAAGGATCTATGGATCTCACTGACTCCTTGGTTTTGTCATAAATTTCACATTTCTGATCTTATCTTCAGATTCATTGACTCTCAGTACCTTGCTCCACTTAGTTAGTTCAAGCTTACCACTAAATCATGGGCCTTAATTACTAGAAAATTTAAATTCTTAAAAGACAGACAGTGATGTACAGACAGAACTTAGCAACCCAAGGCCAAAAAGAAAACACTCACTAAAAACACCGAGGTTGTTGTCTTCACCTTTCAGGGTCTTTATGATCTGTCCTCTACTTTTATCTTTTCTTTTATGATTGTGTTCCTTTTGTATAAAACTCAAGCCAACCACCCAACCCATATGCATTATTCTTCCAGCTCCAGGATACATCATGCATAAACTACAATCTTTATGTTTACTGCACATATTCTTGCTTAGAAGTTGTATTACCTCAGCCTAAGACAAGGACCATCCTTCCAGGGATGATATAGGGTCCTTGGTACAATCACCTGTTACTGAGGTGAGAGGTTGTGGAGCTGAGGGTGAAAATCCATTCCAAAAAGCAAGATTGTGACCTGAAAGGCAATACAAAACACTACATACTTTTTTTTCCCTAGTGAACGAATTGCAACTAGTAAATAATAATTTATTCAGAACTAGTCAGGTTAAACATCTGGTTTTCATTAGGCTTTTTGAAAAGAATTATAATGACCCCATGATGACTTTAGTATAGTTATGTAACAAAGACTCCAATCTTAGATTCATTAATTATTTTTATACCATATATATGGTATAAATTATATATATTCATATACACAACTTTATCAAAATATAATCATATATTACACAATTCCCTAATTTGAATTGTACAATTCCATAGTTTTTACTATATAGGATAAGACAAAAGTAGGTTTACAGTTATGAGTATGCAAAACAGAGTTTATTCTTGTATTATTAGTTATTAATTATTGTATTATTTTCCATACAAACAACTATAAAACTACTTCTGTCCTACCCTGTATATGCACTTGTACAACCATAACCACAATCAACTTTAAACATTTTCATCACCCCAAAAGGACACTTTATACCAGTGATGGCGAACCTATGTCACCTCTGATGCGCGAACTCATTTTTTTGGTTGATTTTTCTTTGTTAAATGGCATTTAAACATATAAAATAAATATCAAAAATATAAATCTTTGTTCAATTTTGTGCACCGGGCCTCTAGTTATTTACATATTGGTTACTGAACACTCTGCTAAGCTATTCATAGATATTATTGCATTCTTAAAATTACCCCATCCTTATTTTATAGGTGAGGAAACTGAGCTAGAGAGAGAGACTCATAGATACAGAGAACACGACTGACAGTTGTTAGAGGGGAGGGGATTATGGGATGGGTTAGAAGGGTGAAGGGATTAAACAAGAAAAAGAAGAAAGACTCATGGAAACAGATAAGAGTACCATACTTGCCAAAAGAAAGGGTGTGGGGGACGTAGAAGAAGGGAAAGGGGACTTGACTTGGGGTGGTAAACACAATCCAATACACAGATGATGTACTGTAGAATTGTATACCTGAAACCCATATAATTTTATCAAGCAATGTCACCGCAATAAATTCAATTTTTTAAAAAAATTGCCCAAGGGAACAGAGCTAACAAGTTGCAGAAGTGAGATTAGAACTCAAGTGTGTATGACCAAACATATGTGCTTACCTACCATAGCATTATGCTATCTTCTTCCATGGAGACTAATTTCTTTATTAAAAAGACTTCTATTTCAAAAGAATTCTTGAACAGATAAAGTAAATCCAGTTTGTTTCCAGAGACAGTAGACCCAGTAGAACTAAAATGTTAGAGTAATTTCAGTCATTCTGCCATATCTAAGGGAGGAAATGTAAGAAAAAGAAAATCTATACATATTAAGAGCTGAATATGTGCCAGGCTTGGTTATATATTGATAATTTTCACAACAACCTTGTTAACATAGTTGAAATCTACTTTTTCTATGCTCATCACTTCTACCTTATTTAATCAATGTCCACTTATTTGGGGACCAACCCTTTTCCTCACTTCAGCCATGACCCTGGCTGCTGTCAATTATGTGATTCCATTTGCCTGGATTTATATGTAGACAATTCATGTAGACCAGTTTAAGCAAAGCTCTTCCCTGAGTTGTTTGCCATTATATCCAAGAGAAATGGGTCTGTGCTTTCTAGTGAAAAAGCCATGAAGAGAAAGCTAATCTAAGAGAGGAGGTGAGTGGAAGTGAAGAGAGAAATCCTGGTGGTATTGGAGTCTCTGGTTCTGGGCATCCCTGAGCTTCATCCTTGGCCTTGATTAACTTTGGTTACATCAGTCAATACATTATCCTAATTATCTAAGATAATTTTTGTTATTTTTCAGTCACCAAAAGACTCGCAACTACTTTGATAAAGCAAACAGAAATTCAGATGCTTAGTACAAGATCTCATTAACAAGTGAGTGACAAAACACACTGAAATCCAGGACAATCTACTCCTCAATTTAGGCTTTTTAAAAATTCCTATTCTGTGGTAGGACATAAATGTGTTTAAGTCACTGACATATACCTACTAAGAATGGTTACTTTCTCCTCTTCATTCTGTTAAACTTGCCAGTGGAAATTGAGTGCTAGATATGGTGAGTTTATATAGCATGTCTACATTGCCTTTTACCTTTGGGGGAGTGAACACTTCTTAATGACTGTAAAGAGTTAATCTATTCACCCAAATATCTTTTGGATAAATAAGACTTTAATTTAGGTTTTAATTGAATAAAGTAAGCAAAATCAGGTGAAATCCTAAATAGAGTTGACCTCACTCACATTCCACCTAAAGAAATACAGCTATCACACATTTTCCAAAAAATATCTTAACATACCTGCTATTTCTTTTCACACATATCTGAGCAACTATTTTCTTGATGTATTGCCTGCATCAGAACATAGCTGTAAATAATTTCCCCAGAGAATGATATAAAGCAACTTCAAGCATAAGATCATCAGAGTTAGTACAAGGAATAAAAGTAGAAGCACTGGAAGAAGAGGAGACAGCTACTGATTCACTGAATTTTTGCACAAACTCAATGTGCTTTTCTCAAAATATTAAGGAAACTAAATCAAATTGAAATTGTGACACAGAAATATAAAATCATTATTAACTAATTAAGTTTGACTGGGATGAATTAATTACAATGGAGAGAAGACAGATATGAAGGATTATAAGAGACTAATGAGATACTTGAAAGGGTTTTCCCCATCTTTTTTTTCCTTCTAATTTTATCTACTTTCAAAATGTGAAAAGACACTTGGAATGATATTATTCTTTAAGTGGCCACTAAAAGTATATCTGACTATCACACAATTATATGAGTAATGGAAGATGATAGTATTCTTTTAACATATATTTCTTTAGGTATTATATAGAACTGGAGGCCCTGTACATGAAATTCGTGCATGGGGGGGGGGGGGTTGGTCCCTTAGCCCAACCTGCACCCTCTCGCAATCCAGGACCCCTCGGGGGATGTCTGACTGCTGTTTTAGGCCCAATGTGGCAATGGACCTAAACTGGCAGTTGGACATCCTTCTGGCAATCTGGGACCACTGGCTCCTAACCACTCACCTGCCTGCCTGCCTGATCACCCCTCCAACTCAGTGAAGAGTCACAAGGAAAGTAAAATCAACTCCTAAGACTTATTTGTTAGTTAAATCTTTCAAAGTCCAGCGATACCAAGCACCTTAGCTGCTTGGAACTGATGCTTATCAAATCTGGAGAATGCATTGTATAACTAAATTAAAGATGTTTTCTTAAGAATTTTTGTTAAACTATGTTTAGCAATAATACTGTCTCTTTAAATGAATTTTAGGAGAAAATGAGCAATATCTTTTAAGAAGCTTAGAGAGTGAAAATAAAAAAAAATTATTTGTCTTGATGTTGTATTTATATAAATTTTTTCTCTCTCATTTCTTAGACAAATATTAAACATATATATTTAAATATATGTGCAGATAATAAAGCAATAGATTTTCTACTTTAAAATTTAACAATGACTAATTTGTTTTTTCTCACATTTCTCTGAGTTATCCAAACCTGAAGTTCATCCTACCACCTCCTAACTCCAGGCACCCGCTTTCATCTAAGGTTGCTAAAACTATAGATCTCAGGCACCTAAGAAATCCAAATAATTTAAAGCAAGACTGTGCTTTCACTGTAAATACAACACAATAATAGAGACAGTTTACCACCATATAATGAGCCAACAGATAAAATATAATTTGCCATTATCATTATTGCTTAAAATAATCTTTTAAAAATATATATGTTATTGATTTTTAGAGAAAGGAAGAGGGATAGAGAGATAGAAACATCAATGAGAAACATCACCGATTGGCTTCCTCCACGCTCCCTACTGACAATCGAGCCTGCAACCCTGGGCATGTGACCTGACCGGGAATCAACAAGTGACCTCTCAGTTCATGGGTTGACTCTCAACCACTGAATCACATCAGCTGAGCTAAAAGAATCTTTTAACTCCAAAAAATAGAAAGCAAACTCAGAATACAGGCCAGTCCTTTAAATTGAATGAATTTCTCATTATGGAAAAAACTCATTACAATGAACTTGCCCTTATCTATCTATCTCATTTCTTAAACTCTATTTTGGAACCATTCCTCTATGGATTTGCAAATCCAGCTTACTAAATGGTGACAAGTGTCATGGCTTCAGCCCCAAAAGTATTGTCACTGTTTTTTGTTTTCTTATTTGGTCTCATTTGCTACTAATTCCCCTTTCTCAAAGCTCTGTGATCTCTGAAGAAATCTGAGGCCCAGAGTACCCAAGTACTTTGCAAATAACTAGTACTATTTATGTATTCTATGATTATAAGAATCTAAACTAATAAAAGCTTAGGTGGCCCTCACACCCTCGCATGATGCCCTCACATCATCACAAGATGGCTACCACAGATGGCTGCCGCAAGATGGCTGGCAGGGGAGGGCAGTTGTGAGTGATCAGGCTGGCAGGGGAGGGAAGTTGGGAGCGAACAGGCCAGCAGGGCAGTTGGGGGTGATTGGGCCAGCAGGGGAGCAGTTAGGGAGTGATCAGGCAGACAGGCCGGCGAGTGGTTAGGAGCCAGCAGTCCCGGATTGTGAGAAGGATGTCCGACTGCCGGTTTAGGCCTGATCCCACAGGAATCGGGCCTAAACTGGCAGTCAGACATCCCGGAGGGGTCCCAGATTGGAGAGGGTGCAGGCTGGGCTGAGGGACACACCCCTAGTGCACAAATTTTGTGCACCAGGCCTCTAGTACAATAATAATTGGAATAATGTTCATTAACAAGAGAGAGAATCAAGCTCTTCCCTTTAGATCTGTGTAGCTTTTAATATCCATAAATGACACAAACAGATGCTAAGTTTATAATACCAGGGAAGCAATCACAATGTTTCTTGATCAGAGACTATTATTTATTTATCTCAATAGCCATAAAAGTTCTCCATATCCCCTTCTCTTCCCTGAGAGGGTGTGATATGGGAAGATAGACCCTTACCGTGTATAAAGTGTCTATGACAAGAGGGAACCCAGAGATTATGACTTATTGTATAACAACTGCCATACAGCAGGCCATTATCCTCTGCAGAGAGGAAAAAACATTCGGTTTCTACATAAATAAATCCTCTCTTAGAGAAGAGGGTCGGTATCTAGATATTTGCAACCCTTTAGAATATGAATAAACTAAAGGCCCAGCACACAAAATTGTGCACAGGTAGGATCCCTAGACTTAGCCTCTGATTAGGGCCATCTTCTGCCCGCTCGCCAGTCCCCAGTCCCACCCACCACCACCCACCCTGTTCCCCATGGTTCCCCATTCGCCATCCTGCGATCAGAGCCTGTGGGCTGGGGGAGAGGGACCGAGAAGTGATCACTGTACCTCATAGTGACTGATCGAGTGGTCATTCTGGTTGTTACACCATTATGGTCACTGGGCTTTTATTACATAGGATGGCTCCAGGGGAGAGAGGTCTGTAAATCTATGTGGAGGTCTTCCAAGAAACATTTATCAGTCAAATATGCTTTAATCCTGGTTGCCAGTAATATTTGCTTTCCAAGTCTGTACAGAAATATGAAAATATTAATATTTTGCCCTGGATAATGTGGATCAGTTGGTTGAAGCATTGTCATATACACCAGAGATAAAAGGTTCTATTCTTGATCAAGGCACATACCCAGGTTGTGGATTCTATCCCAGGTCAGGGAGCGTGTTGGAGGCAACCAATAGATGTTTCTCTCTCACATTGATGTTTCACTCTTCCTCTCTCTCTCTCCCTTCCTCTGTCTAAACTCAATAAAAGAATACTTTATCAAAATATATATTAATTTTTCCTCAACAGTAGATACATGGCAATCATATTTTATTTTCCCTGTCTATTATGCTTATGTCATTTCTGAATCACCTTGGGTTTTTGGAAACAGAAAATTGCTCAGTATCAGTCTCTCTCTACTCAATCTCTATGCTTCTGTGCTTTTTCAAATTAATAGAGCTTATTTAGAGTACTGGTATTACTATTGTTTTAGTTTACAAGATGCAGTTAAATTCTGGATCATGTTAGAAAACCCAATTCACTCATCACAATTGTAATTCTACTCTAGCTTAATATAGAGCTTATTTTTTTTCCTCTGGTGCAAGCATGTCAAACTCAAAGGCTAACATGAGCCAAATAAACAAGTTTAAGTTTACGTGGACCACCAAAAAACAAAAACTTCAATTTTCATAGAAACGTAGTTTTATTTTGATAGAGACATGCTGAATACAAAGGACTGATATAAATGAGTAATCATTAACATAAAATAATAGACATTTTAATTAAATTAATATTTTTCTTGAACATTAACTTATCAGACACTGAATAACTGCTCAAATTAATAAGTGTAACGTAAATAATCCTATTTTTCTTGTTCTCCGAAAAAGAAATATTTCCTGTTGTGCACACTAAACTAGTCAGTCCAAGACTAATGACATGCAATCGGCTGCTTAAATATTCGCTACTGGTATTGGTGGAGATAAATGGTGTGCCTGTGCATAAGGCATGTAAGGGAAATGAATACAACGTGATTATAGTAATCAGTCATTAGCAAATGTCTTAGTTTATCCTATATAATAAAGAGCTAATATGCAAATGTCATCACGTCATCATACCATCATGTTGGGGCCAGGGGACCTGAGTCCCTGACCCCCGCCTGGTGGGGTTTGACAGGGAACCAGAGGCTGTTCCTCCTGCCTGGCGGGGCTTCACAGGATACCTGAGGCTGCGCCTGCCACCCAGCGAGGCTTGACAGGGTACCTGAGACTGTGCCCCCATCCGGATGGGCTTGATGGGGGATCTGAGGCTGCACCTCCCACCCGTGCCAGGACGGAGGACCTAAGGCTGTGCCCCCTGCCCAGAGGGGCTTGACAGGGGTGGGGCCGGACAGGTCTGGGTCTCGCGCAATTTCAAGTCACGTGCGGGTGGGTGGGGACTTGACTCTGTGTCCCGCAGCGCACCCCAGACTCTGACAGGAGGGAGATTTTCATATACATTTTACTAATTTTCTTTCATTGCTGACACTTCTATTTTAGAGAAAGGGCAAATAGCAATATTAAAATATTTCCTCTAATTAATTCCCTTTTAATGTGCAAGAAATTTCATGAACCAGGTCACAAGTCCTATATAATAAAGATGTAATATGCAAATTGACCCTCACACTTTCACAAGATGGCTGCCTTTGACCAGGCCTACTGGGGGGGGTTAGGGAGGTATGACCAAACGACTGAACAAGCAGGCTGCATGGGGCAACCAGGCCAGAAGGGGGGCCATGAGAGGTGACTAGGCTGGAAGGGGGGGCAGTAAGGGATGACTAGGCTGGTGGCAGGGGTAGTTAGGGGCGACCAGGCAAGCAGGCAGGCAGGTGAGCTACTAGGAGCCAGCGGTCGAGGATTGTGATAGGGATGTCTAACTGCCGGTTTAGGGCCTCGGCCTAAACCGGCAGTCGGACATCCCCTGAGGGGTCTCGGATTGGAGAGGGTGCAGGTTGGACTGAGGGAACCCCCCCTTCATGCACGAATTTCATACTGGACCTCTCGTTACTAATAATTATGTATAATAGGATATTGTAAAAATTAAGTTACGAAATTTTCATGAAAACATTTCTTACATACTGTAATATTGGCTGGGCTGCAAAAATATTTGTTGTGGGCCACATGTGGCCCTAGGGCATCGAGTTTGACATGCTTGCTCTGGTGGTTCAACTTTCTTTATACATCTTTGCAAAAGGCATGAAGTACTGTTTTTTTCAGTCTACTTATCAACAATTTACCTTTAAAAGACAGTATCTGTTATAAAGTATTTAAGCAGGAATACATAACTGGAAGTAGATTTTACATTGCATTTTCTCAACAACTTTTAAAATTGATTTTAGAGACAGAGAGAGAGAAAGGGAGAGAAACAGTGATTTGTTTATGCATTCATTGGTTGATTCTTTTTTTAAAAAATATATTTTATTGATTTTTTTTACAGAGAGGAAGGGAGAGGGATAGAGAGCTAGAAACATCAATAAGAGAGAAATATTGATCAGCTGCCTCCTGCACACTCCCTACTTGGTATGTGCCCGCAACCAAGGTACATGTCCTTGACTGGAATCGAACCTGGGACCCTTGAGTCCGCAGGCCGATGCTCTATCCACTGAGCCAAATAGGTTAGGGTAATTGGTTGATTCTTGTATGTGCCCTGACCAACTATCAAAGCCACAACCTTGGCATAAGGGGATGATGCTCTAAGCAACTAAGGTATCTGACCAGGGCCCTAACTATTTTTAAAGGTGACTTTTACAGAAAAATAAACTGGTTTCTCATTATGGAACATTATTAAAAATCACTTTGTAATATGAGACTTATTTTAATTCACATTTCTAAAGATACCTAAGTTTTTAAAGTCTCATCACAATTTTTATAAACGTCACCAAATCTATCTATCTATCTATCTATCTATCTATATATATATATATATATATATACATATATATACACATAAATATATATAAAGTGGTAATATGCAAATTATCCGTTACGGTGTCACAGTCATGACTGTGGGTAGGCGGGGCTGCACATGCAACTGGTCACCAGGAGATAGGTCTGTCCTGTCCCCTCACCCCCCTCCCGGAGTTGGTGGTGGCAGCTTGCTCCCACCTCCCGCAGGTGCCGGTGGCACACTCCCGCCTCCTGCGGAATCAGCGCAGTTTCCTCCAGACTCCTGTGGAAGTGGTGCAGCTCCCCCCCTGGCTCCCGTGGGTGCTGGTGGCTTGCTTCCATCTCCTACAGAAGCCCGCATGTCTCCCCGTGGAAAGCAGCATGGCTCCCTGGCAGCATGCTGTGGTTCCCGCCCGCTCCCCACAGAAGTGGGGTGTGGCCTACTTGCACACGATATCATGCAATGGGCCACTAGTATATCATAACACTGACACAGCTTTAATAAAAATTTTATGTCTTAATTTTCACTAAATTCATTTGTCTTAAATTAGCATATGACACT
>NW_005871185.1:456557-457537 GCF_000147115.1 Myotis lucifugus | reverse complement strand
TGGTTCCTTTTAGTGTGGAAAAATGGACACATTAAACCATCTAAATTTTTTTTCAATCCTGACCCAAAGATATTTTTTCCATTGATTTTTAGAGAGAGTGGAAAAGGGAGAGAAAGAAAGAAATATGGATGTGAGAGAGACACATTGATTGGGTGCCCCTGCCAGGGCTGGGGAACCTGTGGGCTGACACTCTAATTACTGAGCCAAACTGGCCAGAGCAATCACTTAAATGTTAAAGAATTAAATCTCATCTCCAAAACAGTATTTGATATAATTTTAGACATGCTATTTGTATGCTAATGTAATATGTATTTTTTCCTTCATATGAGAATCTAAATTAAGATTGTTAAATTACTAAATGGTCCATAACATATGTTGATTTGTAAGGGCTGTCCTAACAATAAAGTTAATACAGTTTTCTTAAAGGTGTCTACACTAATAAAAGAGAAGGTGCACATTGACCGTACCTTTGCAATGCCCACCAGCCAGGAGTGAGTATGCAAATTAACCTCATCGCCTCCCTGGAAACTGACAGCAGGGAGAAGGCAGCTCCCAGCACAGCCTGCTTGGCCATTGCTATGGCAACCTGGGAGCAGGCAAGTGGGCCCACAGGCAGCTCCCAGGCAGGCAGCTCCCAGCAGGGCCCGTGGCAACCAGGAGCAGGGAAGCATGGCCTGCAGGCAGCTCCCAGCACAAACTGCTTGGCCGTCACCAGGGCGACCAGGGAGCAGGCAAGCCCAGCCTGCAGGCAGCACCCATCATGGCCTGCTTGGCAGTAGCTGCAGTGTGGAGCAGGCAGGCCCACAGAGAGCCACGAGGATCGGGCCTAAGCTGTCAGTAGGACATCTCCTGAGGGCTCCCAGATTGGAGAGGGTACAGGTCAGGCTGAGGGATACACACACACACACACACACATTCATGAATTTCCCTCCCATGCCAGCCTGGTTGCCCCATGCAGCCTGCTGTTCAGTTGTTTGGTC
>NW_005871185.1:453360-456441 GCF_000147115.1 Myotis lucifugus | reverse complement strand
CCCTCCAGCACCTGGGACCCAGCTTCCCTCTGGCTGCCAACAGGACCAGGACCCGGGCTTCCCTCCAGCTCCAGCTTCGTCTGGAAGGTCATCCAGAAGGACTTTCGGAAGGACGTCCAGTCTAATTAGCATATTCCGATTTTATTATTATAGGTCATCACATATTTTACTTGATGAATGGTGGAAAACATCTATGTACATGGATGATGATAAAAAATAGCCTGTAGTTTTCTTGTTTCTACTGTAATAAGTAGGAAAGTAGATAACATTACGAATTGAGAAGACAAGGTTTAGTAAGTATCATTATGTAGATTCCATCACTATGCCAATTGTGAACCTCTTTTCATGGACCATCTTAAAAATACTTCACAGTTATTGAACACTTACAGTTTTCCAGGCATTGTGCTAAGCACCACACATTATTTATCTCTCTTAAACCTTAGAACCCCTCTTTGAGGTTTATGTCATTACTAAATTATTAATAAAGAATTGAAGAGCTAACAAGTTTAAATAACTCGCCCAAACTCATGAAGATTTTAAGGCACCACCAGGACCCCAAGTGAAGCTGACTTCACTGCAGAACCTGGGCTCTTACCATTACACCTTCGGTATATGTTTATTTTAAGGCAGCATGTTCACATCTAAGATGTTGTGCTATTAAAACTGAAAAGTCTAAAAATATACATGTTCAAAAATGTGAAGCCATTTATCAACATGTTTTAGGGGCTAACCTGGCCTACATTATTGTATTAGTCTATTTGTGTAGCTGTGGCTTAGTCTCACTGCTTTTCCATTACACGCCTCACTGATGACCTACTGCAGTAGCACTGTGATAGTCTTACCCCCTTGGAGTCCACTGTGTCTGTGCTGAGATGTATGCCAGTCTAGATATGTGTAGCAGCTTTCTGGGTGGCTGCTGGATCTATTCCAAATGGAAAGCTATTGAAGAGCATGTGATGGTTCAATCGAAGCTTGTCATCCCAAAATAAACATGTCTGTGGACGTGGCAAGTCCTCATTATGCAAAAGCCTGAACTGAGCACAACAAGTTCCTTTTATAAAAATGCTCCTTGTGCATAATGCTATAGTATTGCTGATTACTCCAAGCATCACTGTGACTATTTTGTGAGTCCTGGAGCAAATTATTTAGGCTTTCTGTGAATCACCACCAAAATAAAGTGTCCAAACATAGTGAAAATAACTCATTGTACATTATTTGATTTTAAATTATTATTTATTTGAGAATACCATGCTAAGCAAAATAATTCAGACAGAAAAAGTTAAGAACCATATTTCACTCAGATATAAGACATAAAACTGAAAGTAACAAATGAACAAACAAACAAAAACTCATAGACACAGACAACAGTATGGTGCTTACCTGAGGGAAGGGGGTTGGAGTAGTAAAGGGGAAAGAGGGTCAAATATATGGAAGAAGATTTGACTTTGGGTGCTGGGCACACAATACAAATACAGATCATGGATCTCAGAAATGTACACTTGAAACCAATATAATCTTCTTAACGAATGTTACCCCAATAAATTTAATGAAAAGAAAAATAGATGAGATATTCTTTCCCTTAAAGTGGCATTATTGCAATATGTAACATTGATTTTTTTATAACAATATACTCTTGAAATATTTATTTGTGCTACTAAAATCAAGAGATTTTTAATATTTCTTTAAATAAGCTGATCCTATTGCTAATAAAATATGGATAGTTAATCTTAACTGACAATGAATGTCAGAAACATAAATACTACTTGATTTAAGTAAACTAGCTTTAGAATATCAATTCTGGACTTATTCTTTATAGAATATTTTTCATTTTTGCAAGTGTTATAACCTATCAAGTGTGATTTTCAAATACAATGACCATGCATTAATTTTTATCAACAATTACAATATGAAAGAGCTATTCTTCTAGATCTTAAAATGCAGCAATCCCAGACTGTGAAAATTGATAAGATACATTTTACTAGGACTTCATTCTCAATCTCAGACATAGCAATATATGTACATTTGAATCTTGGAGATTTTGCCACTTTTATTATGTTCTGCTTTAAAATGCTTCAGGCTGGTGTAGGCATGAGGTATTTTAGAAGCTCACTGTTAGTATATGAATCCAAAGAGGCTATGTTTCATGTTGAAAATAGCTAGTTATAAAGATCTTCAATGGAAAGTACTAAAGACACATAAAAGCAATGACTTCAGAGTTTATGAGAACCTGTCTATTTTCAGTCATTATTCTCACCATTTACTGCAGCTTTAATATGATTGTTATCACCACCGAAAAAAATGATACTCCCTTCCAACTCCAAATAATACAATCCAGAGATGTTAGGATGCTTTTATATTCCAAATCATAAACACTTTTAGGGTTTAAATGCATTAGTAACCCAGAGACTGATTCATGATTTAATTTTACTCTGCTAAGACTGTTTTCTCTATTATTCTTTATATCTTGAGCTAATTCAGTGAGCTAAACGCTATATTCTCACCACGATCCTTCACTTCACAGCTGTGATATCTTAAAGTGTCAAAGTTTTTTTTTTCTTTATAGAAGCAACTATGGACCTAACAGGGTAACTTGTAAAAGACACCAGGGGCATGATAATAAAGTTAAATGACACTTCTGGCAACTTATTGCTTTGCTTTCATGAGTTAGGATGTTTCAGCCAAATCCTGATGGCGCTGAATTCACAAATCTGGAATCACAATAATTTGGTATGAATTAAAACATTAACATCATTTTTTGATATTCAATAATACACATTTATATCATTTCAGGATTATTTTTGGAGGTGAGTTTGTAAATTAGTTTTAGCCAGTTAGAAAAATGTAACTAAATTGTTGAAACTTCAATGTGTTGTTGTTTTATTTTTTGAAGAGAGAGGGAGAGAGATAGAAACATCAACGATTACAGAGAATCATTGATCAGCTATCTCCTGCACCCCTACTGGGAGTTGAGCCCAGAATCCAGGCATGTGCCCTGAACTGAAATTGAACCGTGACCTCCCGGTTCTAGGTCAATGCTAAACCACTGAGCCATGCCAACCAGGCCCAATGTGTTTTTATGAA
>NW_005871185.1:449376-452706 GCF_000147115.1 Myotis lucifugus | reverse complement strand
TTGCCAGTTTTAATCTAGAAGTTACAAACTGAGCTTGATTTTATTTACCATGTAATATGGATCATCCAGCACATTAATTAACCTTCACAGGAATGATATTGTGCTTGATATTGAGAGGGATGCAAATAAATATAAATTATAAACCTTGTACTCAAAAAGTAGAAATGGAAACAGCAAAATGGAGCAAGCAAAAATGTAAGGATAACTTTAGTACTAGAGAGTATCAACCAAAGAACTTACATGCATATATGCATAACCCATGGATACAGACAATAGTGTGGTGAAGGCCTGGGGAGAGGGCAGGGGTGGACTAGAAGGGGTCAATGGGGAAAAAAGGGACATCTGCAATACTTTCAACAATAGAGATACATTTTTAAAAAATTTAAATTATGTATTGTCAAGAATAAGGTCTAGAAGAGTTAATAGGAATAAATGTTCAAGTATGATCAGAGGAATGTTCTTGGGTGATCTGAGATTTGAGTCAGATCTTACATGCTGAGTATGGAAGAGGGAGTTTTAGGTGAACTAAGCATAAACAAATACTGGTATGGGAAAGTCCAAAGTAATTAAAGGGTTAGAAGTTTTCATAGAGCTATGGATTTATATAAAGGAATAGTGGAGACTCCTAGACACATTCTGCACATTACCCTATCCAACATC
This sequence comes from Myotis lucifugus, assembly GCF_000147115.1. NCBI lineage: Eukaryota > Metazoa > Chordata > Mammalia > Chiroptera > Vespertilionidae > Myotis > Myotis lucifugus. The sequence goes on along the minus strand of NW_005871185.1, from coordinate 452,046 downwards.
AGCCAAGGCTTAAAGACTGGGTTTGTTGTTTGTTATATAAAGAACTGTTCATACAAGAGGACAAACCTTTTATATGAAAAGAGGAAAAGCCTCAACTGAAAGGAGACAAAATGTAAGAGATATTAAACAGATACCACCATACTCTATCACTGTGGACAAGGAATCTAAAGTAGTCAGCCTCAGTGGAACTACTTTGTCTTGACTGCCAGGACTAACAGCATCACATGTAACACAGCTGCCTTCCACTAAATTTCTCAGGTGTATGCCCACTAGTGATAAATGATAAAGCTAACTATTGCTTGGAATTAATCTGCATGACTTTATAAATTAACTTTGACATGTAGGGTCACATCAAGACAGACAGAAAAGATACAGAGCTTGAGGTGCTCAAGACAGAAAACATAGTTCCACTTCAAAAATGTGCTCTATAATTTCTCTAATGGTATTTTAAACAAATAATTACAAATGTGATGAGATTAAAATGTCTATGAGCAAAAATTTGTAAATATTTGGAATAACATAGAAGAAAGGTAAACTTGTCTTGCTTCTAAAATACTCACTAAAAACAACAAGCAGACAATGAGTTTTTCCAAAGCTTAAACAATGTCTTGATATTTAACTTTATGGGACCTTCAGTATTCTACATCATAATCTATATTTATAAAGAACAGGGACCATCACATCCGAAACAATTGAATGGACGACCAAACAGGCTGAGTGGGGCAACAAGGCAGGCAGGGGGTTAGTGAGGGACAACCAAACAACTGAGAAGCAGGCTGCATGGGGTGACCAGGCCGGCAGGGGGGTTAGTGAGGGACAATCAAACGACTGAGCAGAGGGCTGTGTGGGGTGACCAGGCCAGCAGGGGGGTTAGTGAGGGACGACCAAACAACTGAGAAGCAGGCTGTGTGGGGTGACCAGGCTAGCAGAAGGGGGGCAGTTGGTGGCAACCAGGCTGGTAGGGAGGGCAGTGAGAAGTGACCAAGCCAGCAGAGGGGAGCAGTTTCGGGCAACCAGGCTGGCAGGGGGGCAGTTAGGGGCAATCAGGTCAGCAGGCAGAGGCAGTTAGAGGTGATCAGGCTGGCAGGGGGGCAAGTTAGGGGCAATCAGGCAGGCAGGCAGGTGAATAGTTAGGAGCCAGTGGTCCTGGATTGTGAGAGGGATGTCCGACTGCTCCTTTAGGCCCGATCCAGGGCCTAAACTTCTGGATCGGGCCTAAATCGACAGTCGGATATTTCCTGAGGGGTCCCGGATTGGAGAGGGTCCAGCCTGGGCTAAGAGCCCCCTCCCCGCCCCCCCCCCCCCCCCGCACAAATTTCATGCACCGGGCCTCTAGTATGATTATATAATACATGCTAAAGTCACCTTAATGATATAAACAAGACATTTATTATAGTAAATGTTCAGCTTAGTTTTCTATTTTATACATACCCTTGAAAGACATTTGGCCCTGCCCAAAATGTCCATAGATACATTTGGTCCATGCCAGCCCTTCTACCTAACCATGTGTTCCATTACCAACCAGGCTACCAAACCAAGAAGGATTATTATTGGCAATATGGCCATAGGACAATTATTGAACCAATGCAATAGGACAGTATATTTTTAATCTTTATTACTGAAAGTATTACATATGTCCCCAGAACTATAAATAAACATTATGAGTTATCTGAACCCAGGGACATTTTGTAAGTATGAATGTTTATGACAGAACCAAATATCAAAGAACATTTAGCATAGACAAAATATGCACATGGATGCTTTTAGACAGGACCAAATATCAAAGACCTTTTAGCGTGCACCAAATGTTTCCATGGACATTTTGTCCAAATGTCGGCTAATCACCCATATATTTGTGTGTGTGTGTGCACATATATGTATGTATGAAATAGAAATTCAAAGCCTAAATGTTTACTATGCTTATACATATTGTTGTATAGATATACTATATATAACATAATCTTGCATATTTCAGAAAAATATTCAATATGTTTACTGAAATTAAATAAATAAGAATGAAAGATACTTAATACACCTAGGAATAATTATTTTCCACTTTATATAGGTTAACCACTTTTGATAAGCATTTATTACATGTAGTTGTCATATTTCAGGGTATGACAATTTGTACAAATGACATTCACTGCAAAGTCCCACAAAATACAATATTCCTTTTTTACTAGTATACCCCTCTATTTTCCAAAAAACCCCACCCTGCAATATAGAAAAATATTTGTTGATTTGAGAATAATCTTCCTTCCATTGCATGGTAATGATTTTAAAAATTAGTAGAAAATAACATATTTAGAAAGCAGAATTAAGAAATGACATATGGAATAGACTTTAAATCAGTTAATCAACAAGTATTTATTAGATTTCTATTTTGTTCTCAGCATAGAATTTTAAGCATTTCTTTGTTACACCCACTGAACCACCTTAACTGCATAAACAGGTTTAATGAAGATAAGCTCCTTATATCAGCAGGCTTTTTATGATTAATCTTTAATTACTATGACTAAGCATAACTAGATAGAATCATTATGGTACAAGATGTAAGTAAAGAATTTAAAAAATATGTAACAATTTTACATATTTCTTTTTATTAATATACTAGACCTGGTGCATGAAATTCATGCACTCACGGGGGGTCCCTCAGCCCGGTCTGTGCCC
>NW_005871185.1:445520-448125 GCF_000147115.1 Myotis lucifugus | reverse complement strand
TGTTAATCTGATATAAGAACACTGCACAGGAGGGATTAGAGGGTAGGGCTCCACAGCAGAGAACGAAACTAGGAAGCTCTCACAAAATATATATGTGTTATGCCACATGTTGTTTTCTCTCCAGTGCACTGAAGCATAAAGTTAAAATAAAACCACCTGGGTAAAAATCTCTATAAAGGAAATTTTAACCCATGGGATTTTCCCTCTGCTGCCAAGTGGGAATTTGGGTTTCTCTTCTTGGCTCAGCCACCATAATCCCTTCAAACATTAAATTGTGATTTCTTGAAATCTCTTTAATACACAGTAGTTGACACAATGCCTGGTACACCATAGGCTCACAGTATACCTTGTTTTATTACTATATCAAGCAGTCTGTCCTACCAAATGGTAATAAAGACTATTTAGATGTCATTGCATGAAATAAATAGTATGTACATATTATGTGTTTATATACTAAAGCTTTTGAAAAAACTAAAAAAAATGTAATTAAGGTTCAAGTAAGATAATATTTCGAAATCATTTGCAAATAATTTTAAGTTCTCTCCAGCTGTGAGGTGCTACTAGAAGTTTTAATAGTACTTACATTATACATTATTTTTATTCTAAGGGCAAGGGAACTCTTAGTTATTAAATTAGCCAATTAAGATATACACAAAAGACCTGATTTTGTTACCCCTTTAGAACTGTAGAAAATGCAGAAAACTAAGACATATTTCCTATTCACCAATAGAATTGAAGTCTTAGTGACAAATATATTTACATGTAGAAGTTACATTTATGTGCATATAGATAGATAAATAAATAATGAAAGATATTAAATCTTTAAATGAGAGCTATGCCATTTTCTAAATAAATTGAAGGACATGTCATGCTAATAGACAGAAAACAATATTGAAAATATAGAAATTCTCTTCAGTTGATTTCCAAAATGCATTGTAATCTTAATCAATACCCCAGAAGCTGTGTTTATGTGTGTTTATGTGTGTATGTGTAAAAAACTGATATGTTGATTTTACATGAAAAACGAAAGTCCAAATATAGCCAAGGCAATGTTGAAGATGCACAATGCTGAAGAACTTAACCTGCCAAATGCCAGTACCACACTGCCTTAATTAGAATTAAGCTATATCACTTATTACAGTGTGCAACTAACATAACTATAGTCAAATAGATCATTGGCATATATTAACATATTCAAGATCACTTCAGTGCAATTGTGAAAGAATGGTCACTTTTTTTAAATGATGCTGGGACAAGTGGATGTCCACAATGAAAAAAAACTGAACCTTTACTTGTATTTTAAAACCAACATAAAGACCAATTTTGGATACATTGTAGATGTAAATATGATATTTTAACTATAATTATTTTAGAAAATATGTAGAAAAAACACCTTTATGACCTAGGTGTATGTAAAGATTTATTTTTTTTTATTTTCAAAATACAATATTATATTAGCTTCAGGCATACAACCCAATATGTAAAGACATTTATTTAATTAATGAAGAGACTACCTCAATAATCTAGTACCCATCTGACACCATATATAGTTACTAGAGGCCCGGTGCATGAAATTCGTGCACTTGGTGGGGGGATCCCTCAGCCAAGATTGCGAAAGGGCACAGGCCAGGCTGAGGGACCCCACTGGTGCACAATTGGGGCTGGGAAGGGACACAGGAGGTTGGCCAGCTGGGGAGGGATCCAGGAGGGCTCCAGGGCATGTCCAGCCCATCTCACTCAGTCCCAATTGGCCGAACCCCAGCAGCATGCTAACCTACTGGTCAGAGCATCTGCACCCCGGTGGTCAGTGCACGTCATAGTGAGCAGTTGAGCGGCCTTAGCATATCATTAGCATATTACACTTTAATTCGTTGAATGGCCGACAGGACAATCAGATACTTATCATATTAGGCTTTTATTATATAGGATTGTAATATTATTGACTATATTCCCTATGTTGTATTTTACATCCCCATGACAATTCTGAAGCTACTAATTTGTATTTCTAAAACTTTTCACATTTTTAACCCACTCCCAACCCCTCTCTCATCTGGCAACTGTCAACATGTTCTGTGTATCTAGGATTCTGTTTCTGTTTGCTTATTTTATTTTTTAAATTACACATATAAATGAAATCATCTGGTATTTGTCTTTCTCTTTTTGACTTATTTCATTTAGCATAATATACTTTATCTCAGTGGTTCTCAATCTTCTGGCCCTTTAAATACAGTTCCTCATGTTGTGATCCAACCATAAAATTATTTTTGTTGCTACTTCATAACTGTAATGTTGCTACTGTTATGAATCGTAATGTAAATATCTGATATGCAGGATGATCTTAGGCGACCCCTGTGAAAGGGTCATTCGACCGCCAAAGGGGTCGCGACCCACAGGTTGAGAACCACTGCTCTATGTTCATCCATGTTGTTATAGATGGCAAGATTTCATTTTTTTTTATAGCTGAATTATATTCCACTAGAGGCCTGGTGCACAAAAATTCGTGCACTCTGGGGGTCCCTCAGCCTGGCCTGTGACTCTTGCAGTCAGGACTCTCAGGGAATTCTGACTGCTAGCTTAGGCTGATTCCCAGGGAGTGGGCCTAAGC
>NW_005871185.1:440114-444954 GCF_000147115.1 Myotis lucifugus | reverse complement strand
GAACACTTTTTTTTTTGTCTGGAAAGCTCTTTATCTGTCCTTCAATTCTAAATGATAGTTTTGCTGGGTAGTTTAAAATTTGTTGTAGGTCCTTGCTTTTGAATATTTACTGCCAATATGCTCTCACCTGTAAGTTTCTGTTGAGAAATCAGCTGACAGTCTTATGGACATTTTCTTGTAGGTAATTAACTGCATTTCTCTTGCTGCCTTTAAGATTCTTTCTTTGTCTTTAACCTTTGCCATTTTAATTATGATGTGTCTTGGTGTGGGCCTTTTTGGGTTCATCTTTTTGGGGACTCTCTGTGCTTCTAGGTTAGGAAAATTTTTCATTGTAATTTTTTCAAATATGTTTTTAATTTCTTGATTTCTCTCTTCTCCTACCATCACCATGATGCAAATGTTGGTATGCTTGAAGTTGTCCCAGAGGCTCCTAACACTATCCTCATTTATTTATTTTATTCTTTATTTATTAAGGTATTACATATATGTCCTTAATCCCCCTTGTCTGTCTCCCCCCCCACTAGTGCCCTCACCCCCCCATTGGTTATGTTTATATGCATGCATACAAGTCCTTTGGTTGATCTCTCCCCTTTACCCCCACCCTCCCTTGCCTTCCCTCTGAGGTTTGACAGTCTGATTGATGCTTCTCTGTCTCTGGAACTATTCTTGTTCATCAGTTTATGTTTTTCATTATATTCCACATATAAGTAAGATTGCCCTAGCTGCTTTGGCTCAGTGAATAGAGTGTCGGCCTGCAGACTGAACGGTCCCAGGTTTAATTCTGGTCAAGAGCACATGCCCAGGTTGCCGGCTCAATCCCCAGGTGGGGCATGCAAGAGGCAGCCAATAAAGGATTCTTTCTCATCACTGATGTTTCTATCTCTCTCTCTCTCCTTCTTCCTCTCTGAATCAATAAAAATACTTTTTTTAAAAAAATGAGTAAGATCATGTGATATTTTATCTTTCTCTAATTGACTTATTTTGCTTAGCATAATGCTCTCCAGCTCCATCCATGCTGTTGCAAATGGTAGGAGTTCCCTCCTTTTTACAGCAGCATAGTATTCCATTGTGTCGATGTAGCACAATTTTTTAATCCACTCATCTGCTAATGGGCACTTACCAGTAGGCTGTTTCCCAAATCTTAGCTATTGTAAATTGTGCTTCTATGAACATAGGGATGCATATATCCTTTCTGATTGGTGTTTCTGGTTTCTTGGTATATATTCCCTAGAAGTGGGATCACTGGGTCAAATGGGAGTTCCATTTTTAGTTTTTGAGGAAACTCCATACTGTTCTCCACAGTAGTTGCACCAGTCTGTATTCCCACCAGCAGTACATGAGGGTTCCTTTTTCTCCGCATCCTCACCAGCACTTGTCATTTGTTGATGATAGCCATTCTGACAGGTGTGAGATCGTACCACATTGTCTGTTTGATTTGCATCTCTCCGATGATTAGTGACTTTGAGCATGATTTATATGTCTCTTGGCCTTCTTTATATCCTCTTTCAAAAAGTGTCTATTTAGGTCCTTGGCCCATTTTTTTGATTGGATTGTTTATCTTCCTCTTGTTAAGTTGTATGAGTTCCCTGTAAATTTTGTAGATTAAGCCCTTATCTGAGAGAGCATTGGCAAATATGTTCTCCTATGCAGTAAGCTTTCTTGTTGTTTTGTTGATGGTTTCTTTTGCTGTGCAGAAGCTTTTTATTTTAATGTAATCCCATTTGTTTAGTTTCTCTTTAGGTTCCATTGCCCTAGGAGCTGTATCGGTGAAGATATTGCTTTGGCATATGTCTGAGATTTTGCTGCCTGTGGATTCCTCTAAGATTTTTATGGTTCCCCATCTTACATTTAAGTCCTTTATTCATTTTGAGTTTATTTTTGTGTATGGTGTAAGTTGGAGACTTAGTTTCATTTTTTTTGCATGTATCTGTCCAATTTTCCCACATACAATGGAGTCAAGACAGTCTGCCCTCATTTTTTTAAAATTCTTTGTTCTTTATGTTTTATGTGTTCTGAGTGTTTTCTGTTTCCTTATATTTCAAATCACTGATCTTATTCCCTGCTGCATCTACTCTACAGTTGATTCCCTGTAACTTATTTATTTCAGTTATTGTGCCCTTCAATTCCTACTCTTTCTTTCTTTCTTTCTTTCTTTCTTTCTTTCTTTCTTTCTTTCTTTCTTTCTTTCTTTCTTTCTTTCTTTCTTTCTTTCTTTCTTTTTCTTTCTTTCTTTCTTCCTTCCTTCCTTCCTTCCTTCCTTCCTTCCTTCCTTCCTTCCTTTCTTTCTTTCTTTCTTTCTTTCTTAGTTTCCCTGTTCTTTTTTTTTTTTGCTGTTGAAGTTCTCACTAAGTTCAGTGAGCATCATTATAACCATTGTTTTGAACTCTGTATCTGGTAGTTTGCTTGCCTTCATTTGATTTATTTCTTTTTCTGCAGTTTTGTTCTGTTCTTTTATTTGGGACCTGTTTCTTTGTTTCCTCATTTTGACTGCTTCCCTGTGCTTGTTTCAATGTATTAGGTAAAGCTGCTAAGTCTTCCTGACTTAGTAAAGTGGCCTTATATAGTAGGTGACATGTAAGGTCCAGTTGTGCAGCTTCCCAGTCACCCAAGTTGGGTGCTCCAGGTTTGCCCCCTTTGTAGGTTGTGTGCCCCCTTTGTAGATTAGTTGAGCTTGGTTGCTGTTGGCACATCATTGGGAAGGACTGACCCTCAGGTCTACCAGCTGTGAGAACTGGGTGTGACCACAGAGGAGTTCTGTGCAGGGGCTGACCCCATGGAGCAGGACTTACTTCAATGGGGCTTTGATGCCTGCCAATTCTGCCCCTTGAGTGTGTCACTTGTGGAGGTATTTAGGTTGTAATCTGGTGTGGTCTAAAGCTGCACTGCCTCTGGGGCCTCCCTGAAGATACACGTTCAACCACCACCTGTGCTCTACCCAGGGCCACCCGTCATGAACTACAGAGTAATCTGCAGATGGCTGCTGCTTGTGCTGGGTTTGGAGGTGATTGGGAGAGGGCAAGCTACAAATTGAGGCTGGCTGCCACTTGTGCCAGGCCTGGGTCCACTTAGGAAGTGGTGGAGGATACACAAAGGCCAGATCTGTTTGTTTAAGAGATTTTAGGAAAGTCCAAAGCATGAGCCAAGACAGGATCTTTGTATGGAAAAGCCATAGGAAATGGTTTTGGTGGGCTGACTACTGGGGTGGGGCAGGGTCTCAGGGTATCACTAGGGGTGGGTGAATAGTGTTAGCTAGGGAAGGGCTCAGCAAAGGAACAATGGCCTCTGCCAGTACATCTGTCTGGGAGAAAGAGGCCCCTCCAGCCCTCGCCCTGGAACCAGACAATTCAGTTCCTCCCCAGGTGCCCCTGGCACCTTTTCAGTTGCTACTCCAGAACTGGAGCTCAGAGCTAGTGAGTCCAAGTATAGCTCTGCACAGACCTTTTAAGAGGAACACCTAGGATTCCAAAAGTACTCCATCTCACTCAGCCACAATTTGTTTTTTTTTACAGCCAAAATTTATAGGGGCATTTCTTCACAGCACCAGAACCCTGATATGAGGGTGGGACCCTTATCTCCTTATGAGCTCACAGCTGAGATATTCCTCCTGGTTTTTATCCATCATATATGAGTGTGGGATCAGTCCATTCCATGTCTCTGCCCCTCCTACCAGACTCAATGTGACTTCTTTATAATCTTAGTGGTAGGGCTTCAGTTCAGCTATGTTTCAGGCATTCTGAATAATGATTGTTCTGTAATTTAGTTGTAATTTTGATGTGGTTGTGGGAGCATGTGAGTACCACATTTACCTATGCCACCATCTGGACTAGAACCCCAAAGATTTCTTTTTTTAAATATATTTTATTGATTTCAGAGAGGAAGGAAGAGGGAGAGAGAGATAGAAACATTAATGATGAGAATCATTGACCAGCTGCCTCCTGCATGCCCCACACTGGGGATCAAGCCCACATCCCAGGCATATGCCCTGACCGACCAGGAATTAAACCTCAACTTCCTGGTTCATAGGTCAATGCTCAACCACTGAGCCACTCCAGCTAGGCTAGAACCTCAAAGATTTCTTAAGAGGCAATAAGGAAACACCAACAATAAAATGAATGTGTGTGTTCACCTGTACATCTATATTAGGATTTAAAACTTCTATTTATTAAAAGACACCATTAAAATGAAAAAATGTAACCTACACATTACACAAAGACATTAACAATATGTATGTCTGTCAAAGGGTTTCCATCCAAAATATATAAAACTCCTATATATGAAAAAAAAACTTAAGAAAATTAAGCAAAAGACACAACAAATTTTTCACAAAAGAGGATATCTAAGAAAATAAACCTATGAAAACATATTATTCAATTTTATTATTTAGTGAGAAAATACAGAATAAAACCATAATATTCCTGTATATATTAATAAAAATGGCAAAATTGGCTGGTGTGGCTCAGGTTGAGCATCGACCTATGAACCAGGAGGTCAAGGTGCGAGTCCCAGTCATGGCACATGCCCAGGTTGTGGGCTCATTCCCCAGTAGGGGGTGTGCAGAAGGCAGTCATTCCATGTTTCTCTCTCATCATTGATGTTTCTATTTTTCTCTCCCCCCCTTCCTCTCTGAAATCAATACAAATATCTACACTAATAAAAGAGAAACATGGTAATTAGCGTACAACCGCTACCCTTCCCATTGGCTAATCAGCATATCCTTATGCAAATTAACTGTTAGCCAAGATGGCGGCCGGCAGCCATGCACTGAAGCAAACAGAAAGGCTTGCTTGCTCCAGTGATGGCAGACTCCAGCGTTCCCACCTCACTTGCCGGCTCTCAGCTG
>NW_005871185.1:399020-439315 GCF_000147115.1 Myotis lucifugus | reverse complement strand
TGTGCAACGGGGTAGAGCCATAACCTCCCCATTGGCCCTGCCCTGAGTGTGACAGGGTGCAGTGCCCCAACCCCCTGATCCGCCCTGCTCTGTGTGTGACAGAGGGCAGTGCCCCAACTCTCCTATGGGCCCTACTCTGTGAGTGACAGGGGGGAGCTCCTCAACCCCCTGATCGGCCCTGCCCTGTGCATGACAGGGGGGAGCTCCTCAACCCCCTCATGGGCCCTGCTCTGTGTGTGACAGGGGGGAGCTCCCCAACCCCCTGATCGACCCTGCTCTGTGTGTGACAGGGAGCGGTGCCCCAACCCCCCATTCAGGCCTACCCTGAGCGTGACTGAGGGTGGCATCGCAACCCCCCAATCCGCCCTGCTCTGTGCATGACAGGGTGCGGCGCCCCAACTCCCCAATCGGCCCTGCTCTGAGCCTGACTAGGGTCTGCACCTAGGTATTGGGCCTGCCCTCTGCCACCCAGGAGCAGGCCTAAGCCAGCAGGTCGTTATCTCCCGAGGGGTCCCAGACTGCGAGAGGGCACAGGCCGGGCTAGGGGACCCCCCTCCACCCCCCCGAGTGCACAAATTTTGTGCACTGGGCCTCTAGTATTAAAAATAAAAATAATGGCAAAATTGAAAATGACCTAAATAAATTGTTGATGGGAATGCGGAGCAGTCAAAACCTAACTCTCATATACTGCTGATGGTAGTGCAAATTGATTTACCGATATAGAAAAATTGGCTGGCAATATCTTTGAAAAGTGAACATAGGTTGATCCTATGATCTAACAATTTAACTTCTTGGTATATATGCAACAGAAATACATACATCTGTTCACCAGATGATACATACAATAATGTTTATAGCAGCACTATTCATAATCTCTCAATACTGGAATCTACCCAAATATCCAACAATATAGTGAATAAAGTAATTGTGGTATATTCCAAATAAAATTTTGTGCAGCAGCTATAATAAAGAAACTAAAAAAGCACATAATAAAATAGCTAAAACTAATAAATATAGAGCAAAAGAGGTCAGAAATAAAGTATATACTATATGACTTAATTTATATGAAAAGCAAAAACAAAAAAAAGAATATATGTTGTTTGGGGTCTTGATGGGCAACAAGATGGTATTGGCTCGCAGGGTCATCGGGTAAAGTCAGCCCCATACTCCATTAATAATGCTCCCTGACAGAGGAGATAATCCTAAACCCAATGTGTCAGAAGTTTTGAGCACAGCAGGACCATCTCACTCTTCTTCAACTTCACAGCAGTCTAAGGGAAGTAAATCACCAGACTGGCTGATGCATCAGGGTCCTCCTGACACCGCAGAAATAATAAACACATTGCCTCAGAAATACAGAAGGAAACTTGTGTCTCAAGAATAAATTGAATTTATCCCACCTGGAGGTCCAGAATAAGCACTGACAATGTGGCTGCTGTTTGTTATCAGACAAAAGAATAATCTTTATAATAAAGGACTTCCAAAATTACAAGTGAGAAATGGTATATTACATTTTAATTAATATTCTGTAAAAAATATACTAAATTTAGATGGAAACTTGTATCTTCTCATTCATGTCTATTAGTCAGCTTCTCCACAACCTTACCTAATTGTTTATGTACTTTATACTTATTAAAGTACACATTTAAAAATAGAATCTATGGTGTTAAAAGTTAGGTTAATGTTTATTTTTTATGGTAGTGACTGAGGAAGAGCTTTGGGGGATTCTGTTGTGCTGGTGATATAATATTTCTTGATCTGCATGCTCTACTATGGTTTGCAGGGTGGGACAAAAGTAACTTTACAGTTATTTGTATGGAAAACAATACAATAGTTAATAAATAATAATATAAGAATAAACTCTGTGTTTTACATACAACTATAAGCCTACTTTTGCCCCACTCTGTATTCACGTAGCAAAATATTAATGAACTGTATACTTAGTTTTATTTTTCTATATATATGTGTTATATTTCAATAAAAATTTCAAAAATTTTCCTTTAATGTCATTGTTTTGATGGCATTAGTTTCACCCACATAAATTACTAACAAGTAGATGTGGTCAAAGCAAGGGTGCATTTTTAGTGATTTTTAGCACTCTTTTTAATTTTGACATTTAAATAACTTTCTTTCATCTTGCCATATTTTAGTCATTATTCAAATGTATAGAAATAATTTATCTTCAAGTATTAAATAAACATGAAGACATGCTCATAAGCAAGATTATAAATCCAAGTGATGCACACATACATCTTCATTCATCTTTCCTTTCCTCTCTGTGAGCCTCGTGTTGTGTGCTTTTCATTCTGTAAAGGTCATGATAGCTCATAAACACTCTCCCTGATGAGAAATTAAATTCATTTTCCAAAAGCAAGGAACTGTCCTTTACATAGTTTGAAGAACCTGAAATAGTCACTCCCATTGAGGCAGACAGTAGAATAGTGGTTGTCAGGGGTTGTGGGGAGAGGGAAATAGAAAGGCACAAGGTTTGTCAAAAGGTACAAAGTTTCAGTCATGCAAGATAAATATTTCCTAGAGATCTCTATAGCATAGAGCCTCTATAGTTAACAATACCTTATTGTATATTTAAACATTTGCCAAGCAGGTAAATCTTATATGAAGTGTTCTTATCACATACTAGTACATACATACATACATACATACATACATACATAAACAGGGCAGGAAGAAACTTTTGGAAGTGATATATATGCTTAGAGTAGGGATTTTGGTCACAGTTTCAGAGGTTTATACCCATCTCCAAACTCAACAAGCTGTATACATTAAATACACAATTTTTGTATGTCAATCATATCTCAATGAAGTGATTTTAAGAGAATTCACAATGAAAATACTGATAAATTTAGCTAGATATTTTCAGAACATAAAATTTTTTAAAGATAAATAACACTTAAAAGAAAATAATAAGAAATTTCATTAAAAATAAAAGAAAATGCCAATTAAAGAAAATCATGTATATAATACATGAGAGAAACATCGACTTATTGTTCTACTTATTTATGCATTTATTGGTTGATTCTTGTATGTGTCCTGACCAAGGATAAAACCTGCAACCTTTGCAAGTCAGGATGCTCTAATCAATTTAGTTATCCAGATAGGATTACTTACATTCTTTGATGATATTTAATGCTGGCAACCTTTTTTTATTTTTTTGGAACTCGTAGTAACTAGACAATCACTTGATGATATGCATCAGAATATAAGTATATTCACATTCTTTGGGTTAGCATTCCTACTAAAAATCTAGCTTACAATGTAGACTTTCTTTTTTCTTTTATTTAAATATATTTTTATTTATTTCAGAGAGGAAGGGAGAGGGAGAGAGAGATAGAACCATCAACGATTGATCAGCTGCCTCCTGCACATGCCCTACTGGGGATGGAGCCTGCAATCAAGGCATGTGCCCTGACTAGGAATTGAAACATGACTTCTTGGTTTATAGGTCGACACTCAACCACTGAGCCACACCAGCTGGACCTTTATTCTTATTTTTAAATTTATTGTTGACACTATTACAGATAGGCCCCATTCCCAACCCCCCTTACTTACCTCCACCCAGCCCCCACCACCCTCCCTCTGTCTGGCTATCACCACACTGTTGTTTGAGTACATTGGCTATGCATATATATGTTCTTTTGTTTTAACTTATCTTTATTGTTGAAAGTATTACAGATGTTCTTTTTTCTCTCATTGACCCCCTCCTCCCTACTCCTGCCCCCTCCCCAGGGGCCACATTATTATCTGTGTCCATGGGTTATGCATATATGCATAGGCTATCTAATAAAAAAGTAATATGTAAATTAACCATCACTCAGCAACAAAGATGGTGGCGCCCATAGTGGCCGGGGCGGAACATTGGCGGCTTTGCCCTGGCAACACTAGCCCAACATTCAGCCCAGCTGTGTGGAGGGAAGGGAGGGGAGGTGCCTCGGGTCAGAGTTTATGCCCCAGACTTGCCAAAGAAGGGGAGGGGCCTGGGGCCAGAGTCCCTGGTGAGGAATGCTGGGCTCGTTGGGATATGTTCAGCTTTAGAAGTTATTTACTAACCATCAGTAAGTAAATAACTTCTAAAGCTGAACATGTGTGCTTGGCCAGGTGAAAGAGGGGAGGGGAGGGGCTTCGGGCCAGAGTCTGCACCCCAGCCGCACAGAGGGAGGGGAGGGCAGGGGCCTCAGGCCGAAGTCTGAGGCGAGGGATGCTGGGCTCCTGGCAATGTGAGCCCAGCATCCGTGCCCAGGCAGAGGGAGGGGAGAGGAGGGGCCTCGGGCCAGAGTCCGAGGCAAGGGATGCTGGCATCGTTGCAGGCCGGGCTGAGGGACCATCCCTTCTCCCCACCCCTTCCCTCTGAGATCACTGAGTCTGTTGCATGCTGCCTTGTCTCTGGATCTGTTTGTCTGTTTATTTTGTTCATTAGATTCCACATATAAGTGAGATCACATGATATTTGTCTTTCTCTGACTGGCTTATTTAACTTAGCATAATAATCTCCAGGTCCTTTCATATTGCCTCAAAGATATCCTTCTCTTTAACAGATGCATAGTATGCCATTGTATAAATGTATCACAGCTTTTCTATCCACTTGTCTATTGATGGGCACTTGGGCTGTTTCCAGATCTTAGCTATTGCAAATAATACTGCTATGAACATAGGGTGCATATATCATGCATTCTTTCTGATCAATGTTTCAAGCTTATTAGGATATATTTCTAGAAGTGGAATCACTGGATCAAATGGCAGTTCTATTTTTAATTTTTCAAGGAAATTCCACAATGTTTTGCATAGTGGCTGCACCAAGAACAGGCATATATATTCTTTGGTCATTCTCTTCACCTTCCTTCATCCAGTCCTCCTCATCCTCCTCCCCTCTAACCTCTATCAGACTAATCATTACAAACATTAGAATGTTTATGACAATAAACAGGGTTGGAAAATTAACACAAAGTAAATGTGCAATAAGCAAGGAATAAAACCAAGGTCCATTATAACAGAATATTATAGAAATACTGAAAATTTATGGTTCTAAAATTATTAAATAACATTAAATAAAAATGATAAAGGTAAAATGTAATGTACAACAGCACAATTCAAAATATGTACTTATACACATTTTCACGTTATAAAGTTAGATGTTATAAAGTTAGGTGTCTTAGATGTTATAAAGTTAGATGTCTTAGAAAGGAGTAATACATTGATACTGGCTATTTTCAGTGTTTGAATGCCTATTGTTTTTATACTTTTACTATTATTATTTTATTTTTCAATTATAGTTTTCATTCAACCCTATTTTGTATTAGTTTCAGGCAGGTATACAGCATAGCAAATAGACATTCATATAGGCTACAAAGTGTTCCGTCTGGTAATTCAAGTGCCCACTCAGCACAATACATAGTTATTACAATATTGTTGACTATGTTCCCCATGCTTTACCTTACATCCCCATGCCTATTTTGTAACTACCCATTAGTACTTCTTAATCCCTTCACCTTTTTTTACCCTGCTCCCGACAATCCTCCTTTCTGGCATCCATCTGTCTGTTCTCTGTATTTATAAGTCAGTTTCTATTTTATTTGTTTTTTAGATTCTACATATAAGTGATATCATATGGTATTTTTTCTCTAATTTGCTAGAGTGAACATGTGTCACTTTTATGAACTTAGGAAAAACTGATAAACTGCTTCATTTTTCCCAGCATAAAAGAGAAAAACCTATCTAAAGAAATATAGGTTAAAACACAATTTATTTAGAAATTTTCAACATGAACTGAGAATGGTTTTGGTATTCTTTATATTATAATTTATGTCACTTGTATTTCTAGGATTAAAGCACCCACACTCAATAGGTAGCTGAATGTTGTTATTTTGCAAAACCTGCATTTCTAATTTTTAAAAATCGTATTTTATTGTAAAATCTAAGACATTGTTAAGCATACAAAAGCAGTACCATGAAAAATGTATATAGTATGAGGTTTATATTTTAAATCCTTTATAATAAATTTTAAGTAATTATGTACATACTAGAGGCCTGGTATATAAAAATTCATGCACTTGGGGGGGGGGGTTCCTCAGCCTGGCCTTGTACAGTAATATAGCAATATTTGTCACTAAATTCATTGATCCCTGCTATTCATTGATACAGCCCCTTTCCTAAAAACCATTAAAAATATCTTATACTAACTCATTACATATAGTGATTTTCAATGTTTAGTGTGCATTGGCAGCACCTGGAGGGCTAGCCATTAGTACTTCTTAATCCCTTCACCTTTTTTCACCTTGCTACCCAACAATCCTCCCAGCTTAGGCCCAGGGGATTGGGCCTAAGCTGGCAGTCAGACATCCCTCTGGCAGCCTAGGAGCCCTTGGGGGATGTCCAACTGATGGCTTAGGCCCACTTCCCCCAGGGAGCGGGCCTAGCCGGCAGGTGGACATCCCCAAGGGGTCCTGGACTGTGAAAGGGAGTGGGCCTAAGCCGTCAGTCAGACATCCTTAGTGTTGCCAAGGAGGTAGGAGAGGCTCCTGCCACCGCTGCTGCACTCACAGCCATCAGACCAACTTGCAGCTGAGCAGAGGTCACTCCTGTGTTGAGCATCTGCCCCCTGGTGGTCAGATGTGGTCAGTAAGCATCATAGCAATCAGTTGTTCCTATTCCACTGTTATGGTCAATTTGCATATTACCCTTTTATTATATAGGATATAATCAATTACAATATAATTGAATTGAACATAAAAGATGTGAAAATAGGCTGGGCAGCATGGCTCAGTGGTTGAGCATGGACCTATGAGCCAGGAGGTCACAGTTTGATTCTGGTCAGGGCACATGCCTGGGTTACAGACTTGATCTGCTGTAGGGGGCATGCAGGAGGCAGCCGATCAATGATTCTCTCTCATCACTGATGTTTCTATCTCTCCCTCTTCCTTCCTCTCTAAAATCAATAAAAATATGTTTTAAAAAGATGTGAAAATACAAATCAAATTACTAACAGGGGTCATTTGGAAGGGACTGAGGGACTGGGCTGGGGTCAGTGGCCAGCACGGGCTTGTTGCCTCTGTCATTTGAAATATTTGCACTCAGAGTATAACTCTTTATTGTTTGTGTTATTAAAATAATACATGAAATAAAACATCATTTTGACCTTCCCATAACCTCATTCAAAAAATAAAGAGCAGGTCATAACCAGTAAAGATGTAGAAAGCTTGCCCCCACCAAAGCTTGGCTTTCAGAGAATTAAGTTGAATTTTATAAGTTCTCTCTTCAAAATTCCCCAACAGTTTTCTTTCTAGTGCTGCCCTTGGACCAGCTGCATCAGCATCACTTGGAAATTGTTAGTTCTGCAAATTCTTAGACCCGACCCCAGACATCTGATCAGAAAATCAAGATAAGGGTCCAGCAATCTATGCTTTAACTAGCCCTTCAGGTGCTGCCAATGCACACTAAACATTGAAAATCACTGTATGTAATGAGTTAGTATAAGATATTTTTAATGGTTTTTAGGAAAGGGGCTGTATAATAGGTCAATTAATTTAGTGACAAATAATATTGCTATCTAACTGTACAATTATAGCTAAAAACAGGATGCAGAAAACAATGTTAACGCAGGAGGGTCAGTGCAGTACACATTAGTTGTATACTCCAAAGCATTCATCTTTCCTAAGGAGAATCCCAACTTTGTCTCAGTCCCAACTTCCGGGGCCATGTTAACTAATCATCTCTGGCCAATGTGATATAAAAAAATGTGAATGTTTTTTAAAACATTAAGATTCAGCTGAAATGCTCCTTTTGACTTTTTTCTCCTTCTTTCCCCCTTTTTCTTCCCTGGCATGTGGAGAGGCTGCCAGTGGAGACAACAGCATCTAGGAAGAATGAGGATGAAAGTTATATGCTATAGATCAGTGATGGCGAACCTATGACACGCGTGTCAGAGGTGACACGCGAACTCATTTTTTTGGTTGATTTTTCTTTGTTAAATGGCATTTAAATATATAAAATAAATATCAAAAATATAAGTCTTTGTTTTACTATGGTTGCAAATATCAAAAAATTTCTATATGTGACACGGCACCAGAGTTAAGTTAGGGTTTTTCAAAATGCTGACACGCCGAGCTCAAAAGGTTCGCCATCACTGCTATAGATGATGTGGAAGGAAAATTGCAGCTGTCTGGGACATTTCTGATATCATGGGCATGGCCCTATTTCACATGCCCACCACAGTTTATCTCCAGATTTCAAAAGTAAGCTCTTATTTGGTGAAGCCACTGTCATTTCCTGCAATTGAACACAAGTCTAACCAATATAGCAAATAATACAAAGGTTCAATTTAGGTCACATAAAAGGAGTAAAGTAAAATAAGATGAGGGAGTGAAAAAGAGGCATGAGAGATATAAAATTTATATGGGACAAAGGAATAAGGTTGATGAAGATCAATAAGAATGACATCCCATTAAACCTGTGCTTTGGATGCTCTAAATTTAGATTTGAAGCATACTTATTACCTGGTTAGAAATGTGTCTTCCAGTGATAAGCTCTGCATTTGACCAGCAACAGCCTTCATATTTCTATTATCTAGGACACTATCTGACAGTTTGTTTTTTTTCACATAATCACACAAAAGCCCCAAATACTAGTAGATGTGAGCTTCTTGTTTGTAACACAGCCACACTGTAGGCATGTAGATAGAAAGTCGTATGGGAAGATAAGTAATAAGATTTCACCCTGTTTTATTGCTGGTTCTTTTAGATCTGCATTTTTGGCAGCCCTGAGCCATAACTAGGGACTGCTTTTCATACCTGCTTAAAAAATTCTCAAAGAGAATGGCCAAGTCCTTTAAAAAACAGTCGCTTTATTCTATACCAATATTTTGTATTTATTTTTTTGCTGGGAAGATGACTCCCCCACAGGACAAACCAGCCCTGCTCCCTAGTCAGCAACAGGACTCTGTCCCCCAGGTAGATGGATATCATTCTCTCACACATTGAGTTCTTGATTTCAGACAGAGCTGCAGTGCAATGCTGAAAAGCCTTTTCCCACATGGCTTCTCACTTCCTATTACAAAGGTGGGCTCATTCAATATGCTTTCTTTGTGTCCTCCTGTCTGTTGATAGCAGTGATTTCATACCCACCCCAACCCTTTCTGCTAGTGGTGTATTCATTTCCAAAAAAAGAACTGCCACTAGTTTTCTCCTTTCTTATAATAGCAGGAACAATGCCCGCTTTTGGCATGAAACGCAAAACATTACTTACTATTAGATCTGTGCCAACTTTCTACAGCCTTGTCCGCTTTGTTCTTCCACCTCTGGCACAGTGGATTAAAACTCTCTTTCAGTAACATTTACACCCAGGGTCTGAGCACCAGGAAGACACAACCATGTGTGTGGTGGGAATTCTTTGTTATTTAATAGGATTTGAAAAGTACAAATAAAAAACAACGCATTAAAGTAATATCTATTAATTCCAGTTCCTGGCCTCGTCAGTACAGTCACGGTCCACTTAACGATGGAGATAAGTTCTGAGAAATGTGTTGCTAGACAATTCAATCGTACGAACATCACAGAGTGCACCAACAAATACCTAGATGGTACAGCCTACAGCACTCTTAGGTCATATGGTATAGACCAGTGATGGTGAACCTTTTGAGCTCGGCGTGTCAGCATTTTGAAAAACCCTAACTTAACTATGGTGCCGTGTCACATATAGAAATTTTTTTATATTTGCAACCATAGTAAAACAAAGACTTATATTTTTGATATTTATTTTATATATTTAAATGCCATTTAACAAAGAAAAATCAACCAAAAAAATGAGTTCATGTGTCACCTCTGACACGTGTGTCATAGGTTCGCCATCACTGGTATAAACTATTGCTCTTGGGCTACAAGCCTGTATAGCATGTTACTGTACAAAACAACACATGAATAAATCAAGCACAAGAAAAAATGTACTATCTAGAAACATGGTAACTACATGTATGAGGCTGCTGGTGGTGTAAAACAGCAAACATTCTTTTTTCTTTTTTATTGTTGACACTATTACAGATGTCCCTCATTTTCCCCCTTTGCCCACCTCCACCAGCCCCCTCCCCTCCCCTGGCCTTCATCACACTGTTGTCTGTGTCCATGGGCTCTGCATATACGCTCCTTGACTAATCTCAAACATTTGTATTAGAAGTAGGAAAAAAAACTTTAAAATAATAATTAAATGTACGGTATAGTAAACATAAACCAGCAACATAGTGGTTATTATCAAGTACTATGTGCTGCACACAATTGCATGTGCCGCACCAGTGTTATCCAACTGGCAGAGCCATAGGTCTGTGTACACCAGCATCAGCACAAATATGTGAGTAAAGCCCTGTGCTACGACATTATGACAGTTACCATGTTATAGGTGATAAGAAGTTTTCAGCTCCATTATAATCTTATCTTATGGGACCACCATTGTATATGCAGTCTGTTGTTGACAAATGCGTACAGCATTACGCAGTTCATGACTTTGCTTTAGAATTAAATTCTATCCTTTCCAAAGTCTAGGAGCACAGACCCTTTTGCCATAATACATCTACACTGTAGCTCCTGTGATAACTTCCCGAGAAGTTACGGGAAAGCTAAAGCATAAGAAACCTTTGATTTCTGTACACAAATGTAATGCTCCAACTGAGCACATTTCTCCTCAAAGAACCTGAACGGTCCTTTTGATATTTATAAGAGCTCTATAATTCTAAGAGAATTAGGTTGAAAGGGTGAATGGAAATTTGGCACCTTGACTGTAGAGCACTGGTTCTTAAGTGTTCTTAGCTATTCTTCTGTTATTAACTGTGTATGCTTTGCTCTTCAACTTCGAGAGAAACTGTGCCAGTTCACAGGATCCTGAAAATGTCTTAGAAAATTTCAATGAGTGCTTACAAAATTAAGATGTTTCCATCCACAAGTACATCTATCTTCAGTGATGACTGACTGATTGGTGCAGGTGGCCACTTGAGTAACAATACACTTCAGTGAAGTGTGGCCTCTGACAGGCAGGAACAGCCTTCCTCAAGCTGGTGTAAATCAGCAGTTGCCTATATGTCCAGTTCTCTTAGTGCACAAAAGCCTCTAGACTCATGGCATAACACAGATATTTAGTATTTTACTTCTGACATGAGGGAGTCCTATGTATAGCATAAATAAACCTTGTTCAGTAACCGTATAGCTTCTGTTCCTTAAGAGTATTTCAGTCAGCATTGATGAGTGTAGAATAATTTCATATCATGGTAGTGATGCTTGGAAATTATAATAAACTAGAGGCCCAGTGCACGAATTCGTGCATGGGTGGGGTCTGTTGGGGTGGCTTGTAGGGATTGGGATCCAGCTCTCACCCCCAGGCTCGCAGCCCTGCAGCCCCTCCTGGCACCCCGCTGTGGCCTGGTGCTGCCCGCTCACCTGCTCCACCATCCCATCACGGTCCTGCTTTCATCAGAGCTCATCAAGGTGGGCGGTGCCTTCACTGCCACCCCTGCCAGCGCAGTGTCCCCAACACCTGCCATGTTCCACGCCGCCCCCTGGTGGTCAGTGCATGTCATAGCGAGTGATCGAACTCCCAGTTGAACAATTTGCATATTAGGCTTTTATTATATAGGACTAGAGGCCTGGTGCACAAATTTGTGCATGGGTGGGGTTGGGCCAGCCTGCCCGCATTGGGGCCAATCGGGCCAGGCCAACCAACCCCGCCCCCCATCAGGGCGTGGGGGGCCTACGGAGGGCGAGACCGGCTTGGGGGAGGGGCCATGGGTGGTTGGTGGGCCAGTCCTGCCCCCAATCCGGGTTGGAGGGGCTAATCGGGGGCAGGGCTGGGCAGGGGGAGGGGCCTAGAGAAGACCCACTGAGCTGGAGCTGAGCATGGGCCCCAGGCTTCCCAGGGAGGATGGCTTCAGCAAGGAAACAGAAACCACCAGAAGGCTCTGTAAACAGGCCCTGAGCTCCCTTTGGCCAGGTGGACTCAGAGCTGGTGTCTCTGTGTGTACATTAGACACAGCCCAACACTCGCCTTTGTCTTTTGGTCAAATCCATTGTATTGAAAAACTTGTTCCCCTTCTTCTCTTTGGGCCCTTACAACAAATACAGGCCAATTGGAAACACAGGCCCCAGTGGCAGAGCCAGGCCCCACAATCACCCGGAACTTAGCCCTAAGACAAGTGGGTAGTAATCTCCATGGAACAGAACACACTGTTTTAGAGTCTTAATTCTCCCCTAAAATATGCCCAGCTGCTCCTCTTTATCTGGGATAGACTAAAACTAAGGAACCAAAGACCGAGTTTCCTTTGAGGTGGGATCCACTGGGAGCCAGTAGGTGGCAAGGCTCCTCACAGGCGGCTGCCTTCCCCCCATGCTCTGTGTGCTCTGAGCTGGTCAGTTTCTGGCGGTGCTGGGTCCTGGGCTGCTGGTCGGGTGGTAGGTCTGCAGGGTTTCTCTCCACCGCCTTCCTTGCCTCCCCATAGGGACCCACAGGTGGCCAGGCCACACCCCCCACCCTGCTTCTCAGTCTTGCTCACGTGGATCGGGCCAAAGCTCGCTGCCCTAGACTGGCACCACATGGGGAGGGTTGCAGCAGGGAGAGGGGCACCCTGACCTGCCAGCCTTGGTGGTGATTATCTTGGTGCCAGCTGATTGAATTCATCCCACAGAGCGTTTATCTCAAGCTGCACGCTCACACTGGCCACCTTTGTGTTCTTCTTTATGGGCGCCTTGGCAGCGGCTGCGCAACTGGCCCCAGGGCCCTCGGGCTCGGCAGCGGTGCTGGTGGTGTTCCCTGCAGCTGGTGCACTGACCACCATGGGGCAGACACTCAACACAGGAGCTGCTGAGCTGCAGTGACTTGGCAGCGGTGGTTCTTGGGTGTTCTCCCCAAACCATTTATTGTTGAAATCTACAACATTCCTCTCAGAAACTGATAGAACAGCTACACAAAACATCAGTAAGAATATAGATGTGAAAAATGCCACCAATATAATTGGCCTGACATTTATCTTATACTCCATTCAGCAATAGCCAATACACATTCTTGTCAAATACACAGAATATATACCATGATAGACCATATTCTGAATCATAAAAGCATTCTCAACAAATTCAAAGGATTGAAATCAAACAGAATAAAACTAGAAATTAGTAATATGAAGTTATATAAAATATTCCTAAATATTTGGAAATTAAACTACATACTTCTAAATAATCCATTGGTTCTTAATTGGAAGAACATATTCACCATAACAAGAACTCATACTACTCAACACCAAAAAATAAACAATCCAATTGAAAAATGGGCAAAGGACCTGACTAGATACTTCTCTAAAGAGGACATACAGATGGCCAATAAGCATATGAAAAAATGCTCAACATCACTAATCATCAGAGAAATGCAAATTAAAACCACAATGAGATCTCACTTCACACCTGTCAGAATGGCTATCATCAATAAATCAACAAACAAGTGTTAGTGAGGATGTGGAGAAAGGGGAACCCTAGTAAGTACACTCTTGGTGAGAATGCAGATTGGTGCAGCCAGTGTGGAAAGCAGTATGGAGTTACCTCAAAAAATTAAAAGTGAAACTCTGTTATGACTCAGCAATTCCACATCTGGGAATATATCCAAAGAAACCTGAAACACTGATTGGAAAGAATATATACATCCCTATATTCATTGCAGCATTATTTACCATAGCCAAACTATGGAAGCAACCAAAGTGCCCACCAATAATAACAAGTGAATAAAAAAGTGGTAGTACATATATACAACAGAATATTACTCAGCCATAAAAAAGAACAAAATCTTACCATTTGCAACAGCATGGATGAGCCTAGAGCAGTGATGGCAAACCTATGACACGCATGTCAGAGGTGACATACAAAGTAATTTTTTTGGTTGATTTTTCTTTGTTTAATGGCATTTAAATATATAAAATAAATATCAAAAATATAAGTCTTTGTTTTACTATGGTTGCAAATATCAAAAAATTTATATATGTGACATGGCACCAGAGTTAAGTTAGGGTTTTTCAAAATGCTGACACGCCGAGCTCAAAAGGTTCACCATCACTGGTCTAAAGAATAACATAAATGAATAAACAAAACAGAAACAGACTCATAGATACAAAGAACAGACTAATGGTTGCCAGAGGGAAGGGATTGTAAGCTGGGTGAAACATGTGGAGGGATTGAGAAGTACAGATTGACAAATATAAAATAGTCACAAAGATGTAAAGTACAGCTTAGGAAATATAGTCAATAATATTTTAATAATGAAGGATGGTGCCAAATGGGCATGAGAAATAACAGGAGAAACACTTTGTAAAGTATATGATTGTCTAACCATTATGCTGTACACCTGAAACTAAAACAAAATAATACTGACTGTTAACTGTAATTGAAAAAAAAATAAACCATTCGTGAAATGAAAAAAATCAAAGAAAATTATAAAGTTCTTTGAATTGTAAACAAATGCTTTGAAAACAAAATGTGAAAAATTCTGAGATGTAGTTGTTATTGGGAAACTTATAGCATAAAATGCTTAAATTCTAAAAAATAAAAGGTTCTAAATTAGTGATCTATTTTTACACCATGAACATTTATTTATTTATTTATTTATTTATTTATTTATTTATTTATTTTTGTTTTAATCCTTACCCAAGGATATTTTTCCCCATTGATTTTTTAGATTGGAATGGAGGGAGGGGGGAAAAGAGAGAGAGAGAGAGAGAGAGAGAGAGAGAGAGAGAGAGAGAGGTGAAAGAGACATGTCAATTGGTTGCCTCCCACACACACCCCAACCAGGGCCAGATGTTGAACCTACAACCCAGATACATGCCCTTGACTGGGAATCAAAACCCTGACCCTTCAGTGCATGGGCCCAGGCTCTAACTGCTGACCAACATCAGCCAGGGCAATACCATAACCATTTTTTTTAAAGAAGAGAAAATTAAAACCCAAGGCCATTAGAAGGAATAGACTAACAAGAAACATAAATAAATAAAAGCAAAAACCAATGATGTTTAAAACAAACAAAAACTCCTAAAAACCAATGAAACTAGAAGAGGATCAACAAAATCAGTAAACTCCTTCCCAGCCAGTGTGCTCAGTGGTTGAGCATCAACCTATAAAACAGAAGGTCACAGTTCAATTCCTGGTCAGGGCACAGGCCCTGGTTGCAGGCTTGATCCCAAGTGGGGGAAATGCAGGAGGCAAATGATCAATTCTTCTTTCTCATCATTGATGTTTCTATCCCTCTCTCCCTCTTCCTCTCTCTGAAATCAATAAAAACATATATATTTTTTAAAAGTAAACTCCTAGTCATACTGGTAAGAAAAAAGGGGGAAAAAACACAAATTACCAATATTAAGAATGAAATAAGTGGTATCACTAGAAATCTGACAAACTATAAAAGGATGATTGATGAGGAAATATTATAAACAAGCATGCCAATAAATTTTATAATATAGAGGAAAATAAATAAATTCTTTGAAAGAACCAACTGATAAAATTTATTAGAGAAGAAATACTCTGATTCATACTCCCATATCTTTTAAAGAAAATGAATTCAAAATTAATAACATTATAGAAAAGTTATAACCCAAGCCCAGATTGCATTGCTTGTGAATTCTACAAAATATTCAAGGGAGAAATGATATAATATCTACATTAATACTACTAGATAATAAAAGAAAATAATTCCCAACTCATTTTTTGAGTTTGGTATTACCCTTAAACCAAAGGCGGGCAAAAATTACACAAAAGAAGAGGAAAACCTACAGATTAATATCTGTATGCCATTAACACAACAATAACTGTTAGTTCACATTATACTGGTGGTTCTAGACCACAAAATAAGGCAAGAATAGTCATAAAAAAATCGTAAAAATTGGCAAGTAAAGGTAAAAATATATTTATTTGTAGATTATATATGTACATACATAAAAAATCCCAAGAAAACTGTAAAGGCCATATGAAGATATAAGTTTGATATAAAAAATTTTGTATATATTTGCATTGAAAATTCTGAGTTAAAATGTTATGCTTTGAAGTTCTCTAAATTTCACCTTTTCAAAGAAGTCTTTCTTGGCCACTACATCTAAAGTAACCCTGTCTTACTCTTTTTAGTCTATCACAACCTCCTACATTACTTTTAATGTTTTCAGAATCTGTAGTAAGATATACACAAAGAGCTATGATGTGTATTATCTGCCTCTCCCACTAAATATAAATTCCTTGGTAGCAAAGTTGGACTTTCTTGTTCACAGCTATGTCCCTAGCATCTAGAACATAATGCATGTTTAAAACTCAATAAATCCTTATTGAATTAATGAATGACTTGATTAATATTCATCTACCTTAGAATTTTATTGTCTTTTTATTTACTTCCATAATGTGTTTCATTTCTTAATATAAGCTCTTGAGAATAATAAGCATGTGTATCTTTCTAACTGTTGTAACCCCAGATCTTATCCTATATAATAAAAGCCCAATATGCTAAGTGTCTGGTTGTCCATTCAACCAATCAAAGTATAATATGCTAATGATATGCTAAGGCCGCTCAACTGCTCACCATGACATACACTGACCACCAGGGGGCAGACAGTTGACCAGTCTCTATGATGTGCAGTGACCACTGGGGGGAAGATGCTTCGACCAGTAGGTTAGCTTGCTGCTGGGGTCTGGCTGATCGGGACTGAACGAGATAGGCGGGACATGCTCTGGAGCCCTCCTGCGGTTCATCCCTGGCTGGCCAACCTCCTGCATCCCTCCCCAGCTTCGATCTTGCACCGGCAGGGTCCCTTGGCCTGGCCTGTGCCCTCTCACAATCTGAGACCCCTCATGGGATGTCAGAGAGCCAATATTGGCCTGATCCCACAGACCAGGCCAAGGGACCCCACTGGTGCATAAATTCGTGCATCGAGCCTCTAGTAAGTTTATAAGAAAAATAGAAAGTACCTATAAATCCATGTTGACAATTAGGTAATGAATTTCACTTTTTAAAATGTTCTAAGTCCCCTGAAAAAATTAAATGGCATTATAAATATCTTTATGAGGATGTATATAGTCACGTAACTTCATAAATATTTCTTCTTGCTGTCTATAACATGTGAATTGAATCATAAGACTTGTTTATAGCTGGCATTTATGTCAGGGAATACTGTAGTTAATTAAATTGGCCTGATTCAAGTTACACCTGTTACTAATTTCCACAGGATTAAAAAAAAGACATTTAAAACTAAAATACCCTGTATCTTAATTTAGGTGACAAGTGATTGTTTTGAGGTAAGTGTTAACTTGTTTCTCCCTCGAATTTCTCCTTCATCATTTCTTAAGATGAAATACTACAGAGCAATTTAACTAGTTCAATAAGATAAACATTTCACAGGTTAAATGATGAACATTTGGGCGGTGCAGAAGTGGCAATAAGCAAGTGTTTGGCAAACATTTTGTGATCAGTGAAGAAGAAGAAATGAGAATACCTCAGGAGACAAGAGAAATAATAAGCTATTATTCTCTTAGACCTCATGGGCATCTTATAAATAAATCACAAATAAGCCACAGGCGAGACAGGTGATGCTGTATATAATTTGTAATATTGTAGTTCAAAAAAATGAAACTAAAAAACAGCAACATTGGCAACACTGGCTACATAAGTATGCTCAAAGGCAAAGAGAAATAATCATAATTTAGCACACAGGTGATTTTTTCCTGAGACATTTTTTCTTAAAAAGAAAATAATTTTTTGAGAACAATAGTTCTCTACTGATATCCATAATCCTGGAGAGAATTATTAACGGGTTTGTTAACAACAGCTCATGGACAAGCGGGGACATTCACCTAGAATTTACACCTAGAACTGGTTGAAGGTATGAAATTCTATGACTGTGCTAGCCCAATATCTTACTACTTTTCAAAGAATGAACTGTTTAGTTATTAGAAAATGTGCTTTGAAAAGTTGGGTAAAACAGCTTCTAAAGCTCAATCATGTTGAACATTATCAGCTTCTGTGAAGCACTTTTGCTGTAGCTCTGGGTGAGTTTTGTGTTTCTTCTTTCTTAGGTTATTCTAATTTTTCTAGGGCTTCAGGAAAAGTGTTAATCTACGAGGAAGCTGGCACATATAATTCTATTTCTTCAGAAATTATCAAAGCTTCTCATATCAGTGTTGCACCATAAGAGGGATTTTTATGTGCTTTTTGTTATAATACTGAGCCCGTTTTATTCTATGCCTCAAGGTCTCTGGCTTTAAAAATTGATAGCTGCCTTAAAGAGTGAACTGGTAAAGATATTTTAGTCAATCTCCATTCTTGGATTCATAAAGTACACTTTTCCATGAAAGCCAGGTACATTCACATCTGTCATATTTATCTGTCTGCACCTACATGAGAAAGACCTTATACTAACTATGTTTTTCCTTAGTAAGAGTTCTGACTTACTGCCACCTTATTTTTTTATAGTTTTCTATTTCATTTGTTTTCCTGTTTAGGAGTAACTTTTTTTACTAGCATGGTTACTAATAATTAAAATACCTAAATCATCTTCATTTTTTCCTTTCTGTTAACTTAGGGATAGGAACAAAAAAGTATGATTAATCCTCCCATCAACATTCAAAGTATGCAAATTTTGAATTATATTATCCTTACCCCTTTTAAAAAGAAGTTAAAAAGAATCTTAAAAAGGTAGCTAAGCCTCTGATATCTCAGCACAGCTGTTTTCTATATTAGTGTGCCTCTTAGAGGATATGGGCATCAAAAACCTCTCATCAAATAAAGTGATATATATCTTCTCACTTTAAGCAATAATTTACAGGGCCTACTCATTAGTAACATTTCAATGAACTTTTCTGAAAGCATTTGCTTCTTTTTTGTATCTATTTTTCTTTTCCCCAACACAACTAAATCAACCCAACATTTGGTGCTAGGTAAGACCTCGAATCAGTGGCAGCCATTTCTGAGGAGACTATTTCTGCTGAGGCTTTATTTCCACATGTTTTGGGAATTATTGTCTTTTGTGATAACATTAAGGTTACTAATTGCTTTTGTGCTCAAGGTATAAAAATTCACAATGGCAAGAGCTCAACACTTGGCTTTAAATATTTAGAAATTCCTTATCTCTTCATGTTATTCCTTCCTAGATCCTCCAAATGTCACATGTATGAAGTTAATCTGTGTGTGTGTGTGTGTGTGTGTGTGTGTGTGTGACAATGGAAACCAAGGTTTCTGTGCTTCCGAGTAAACAACTGATCATTATAGAAAGCTAACCCCATTACCAATTGACAGAGTTCTAAAAGACAGCATTTCATCCCTTGAGGTTGTAGTACTTCAATCAAAGGAGGAATGCTATTAGGATGGGATAATTTGCTGATAAATTATTGAAACATTATCTATAAGATCAATTTTTAAAGATATTTATGGATACTATATATGGTTTGCTTTGGACTTTTCTTTATCATTCTGTTCTCCTCTATTAAATTTGATGTGTGTGTGTATACACTTGTGTAATAAAGTCTTTTCTTTGTTGAAGTTAAATATTAGGACTATTCATGGTATTCATGTGTCACCCAGCTTTCTTATCCCTTCCTTCACAGATTTCCTTTCATTAAGACTGATTATTAACCCAATAGTTTTGTGTTTACTCATAATTACATCCCTGTAGTTCTTTAGCTCTCTAACAACTTCCGTTCTTCATAATTGACATAGTATGGTGCCTCCTTTTTCCTTTTCTAAGAAGCTAATATATCATTATCCCTCTAAGTTAAACTGATCAATTTCACTGCTTGATGTGGTGTTTGGATATTCGTATTTTCTCTACTAGTTTCACTCCTTCTACTTGTTGGCTGAAGCCTGGGTTAAAGAAAGTACTAGCAAAACAATTAAGGCAGATGAGTTTCTCATTCAATAATTTTTGGTAGCAAAAATATTTCTTCCAGATTTTTTTAGAACAAAAGGATACAAAGCTTTGAAAACAAGTTAAGGAACTGTCAATGAAAATCAGAGAATAGTTGTTTGTAATATTTTCCTCATGCAAAAGTCAGTAAATATATGCCAACTGGAAAAATAATGATAGTGTTAATGGCAGGGTAGCTGATCAAGAGTAGAAACAGGCAGCGGTAGGAAACCAACTGCCAATGTAACTCTTATCTGAAATTCTGTGATCTCATCAACAAATAATTAGTGAGTAGCATTTGGTGAACAGTAGGTTGAGCACACAGAAATAGGGAGAATTACATACAGATTTATCAATTGCCTATTTTATGTTCCTCTATTTCATAATTGTGTATTTCAATAATGCTTGAAAATGCTAACACATCTTTTAAAACAATGTGACTGAAGTTCAGGGATTTGAAGTGCCCTATACATGTTTATACAACAGTAAGTGCAGACTTGGCGTTTGCAACCAAGCCCATGTGTTTCCAATACACAACATGCACCCCTTACTAAAAGTTAATCAAAAGAACACATTTCAAACCATGTTCAGTAAAAGAACAAGTTAATGAGCCATTAATCCACATATATTCAACATAGAATATTGACCAACAAGCCATGTAGTGCTGAAGATTTCAAAACATTGTTCCAGGTTTCTAGATTTAGAAAGATATCTTGTAATTGGGGGGTATAATGATACATAAAAGTCGTTGACGTGGTATAAACAATTTAAATTAAATATTGTAGATCAAAATGAAGCCTAAATGAGTTTCAAAGTCTGAGTGGCAAACAACTGTTTTTCCCTTTGGTAGTATTATGAATGTTTCATCCCACTATTTCTAGGCCTTCTCAAAGTGTTTCGCCCTTGTGTCCAAATCTCCACTCATTCCCAACTCATAAGGACACAAACTGTGCTATTTCCACACTTTCTGTAGCATCAAACACTGCCAAAAGTTGCTAATAAGAGAATGGTCACAAATGGAATGGTCAAAAGCTCTTCCTCCCTCATCAGCTTTTCTTAAGTGAACACATGTCATCAACCATAGACTGGCAGGATTTCTTTAGGATCTACAACATGACTTTGCATAGAAGCTGGTATTTTGGTTATATTAGGTATAATTCATATCATTTGAATTTTATCAGGAATTTTACATTTGCAAGAGAATAGGAACTGGAAGTAAAATTATTTAGGACTGTCAAATCCTGCCTAGTTTACAAAGGCTTCTGAATTCTGTAGGATATTAACCTCAAATTTAAACCAGCATCCACTGCTACCCTCTGCTGCAGTTCTGCTAAGAAATGAATTAACAGGTGACTTCCCCACACTCTGCTACCCATACTACTGAGAGTGGCTTTACACCTAAAATAATACAAACATAGAAATTTGAACTTTTGCAAAAATTTCCTGAGTTTGAAGAAGACAGCTTGGCTAGTGGGTGGATTTATAAAACATTTTCTTTTTTGGTGCGTCATCAGTTTCTTTCTTCTTCTAGGTTCCATTTGGTTATCTATTTCCTCCATTTTCTTCAGATGTTATTTCTTTGCACTTGTTCATTGGTTGGATCATATTTTTAATTGTCTAACTGAAGACTCCACCTGTGGATTATGCCTTCTGTCTGCTAACATTGCTATTGAAAATTCCCTTTGTTTCTCCCCAATTCTGGTCTCATGCATTTGACCAGTGTCATTTCTGGTTGGTATATTTCACACTGACAAAATCTAAACATATATATAGAATGAGAAGTTCATTTCAGTATACTTAGAAATCTCTGTGGGGCTAGGAGTGTACAGTTTTATGTTGTTTTAGAAAAAGAAACTTGTAATCTATGTGTGAAAGTAGATAAACTAACACATCCGTATTGTCATGTAGTCAGAATCTGCCTTATTCATTCCTAATGTATAGTCAAATCATCCCTCTAAAGTGCAGTCCAAACCACTTTAGCCAGTATACTATTTCTTCTTGCCATTTTTCTTCCTTCTTTTCTCACTTTTGTCTTAAAAATCTTTATATATCTAATAATCAGTTTCCCAACTTCCCTCACCAAAGCTCAAAGCCAATCTAGGGCAGACACTTTAGTGGCAGAATTAAAATGTATTGTGAACAGAGGAAGGGTTACTTCTCTCATTGCTGCCTTTTCTTCCGTCTGAGGTTGGAAGTGTTTATGCAGTGTCATCACTATCCCTCCCGCACCGTCCCTCTTTTATTTTTTACTATAAAATCTGAGCTATTTGATTACAGTTTCATGATTTATCATTTTTATCTATTATATATGATAAGCATTATGCTAGATTGTAGGGATACAATAGTGAATAAAAAATATGAGAAATTCCTTGTGCCCTAAAGGAATATAGCTTAGCATGGGAAGATAGTTATCAATAAGAAAATAACAAACATAAGTATAAAATTGCCCTGTGAGAAGTGGAATAAAGAATACACAATGTTATGAAGGTATATAAATTTTTAAAAATGGACCCAGTCATGGAAGGAACAATTGGCCTGAATCTAAAAAAAAATTATTGAGAATTAGCTAGGCCAGAAGGGAGAAAGGAGTAATATTGGGTTGAATCGTGTTCTATCAACATTCAATCCACCTGAAACCTTAGAATGTGGCTTATTTGAAAATAGGGTGCCTGTAAATGTAACCAAGTAAAGATGAGGTCATACTCTATTAGGTTGAGCCCAATCCAAGAACTGGTGTCCTTATAAGAAGAGGGAAATTTGAACAGAGATATATTCAGAGGGTATGTGATGGGAAGATATATTGGAGAAGGCCATGTGAAGACAGAGGCAGAGATTATGTCTACAGACCAATGAATAATAAGAACTGCTGGTAACCACCAGAAACTAGGAGAAAGGCATGCAAAAGCTTCTCCCTCAGAGCCTCCAGAGGGAACTGACCCTGCCAACACTTTGATATCAGATTTCTGCCTTCCAGAAACTGTGAAAGAATCCATTTCTGCCTTTTTAAGCCACACAGTTTGTAGTACTTTGTTAGAACAGTTGTAGGAAACCAATACAAGGGACTAAGCAGTTGGCCAAAAAATGTAGAGTGTGAAAGGCCTCTTGCTGCAGAGACCATGGTGCCTACAGCAGGACACTTAATTGACTGATGACCTCAGCAGCTCCTATTCTAAATCCACTCCCACATTTACTCTGAGATTACATTTTCAAAGAATGATTCCAGCCAATAAACTATCATTGCAGGGTTATAAGTATACATCCATTTCTATGAGACATGGGATTCTTTCCATAGGCAACACTAGTTCACCCCATCAACCTGCCTGAATCTTTGTTAGAGTTGTCCTGCAGTCTATGAGTCTTCTTACACAATCTTTATGCGCCCCTCCCCTTTACAATTGTCAGACCTGCATCATGGTATTGAAGTTTTCCTAGCCTTCCCAACCTCCCTTTCCTTTACCTTTTCCAGGTGTTTTACTCAATAAATATCTTGCATATTTTATTCCATCTTGATGTCTACTTCTCTGAGGACCTCAATGAACAAAAGTAGTGTCAGGGGTGATCTAAGAAGATAGGCAGTAAGATGGGGTTTAATATTGTCTCATTCACCACCTCAAAGGTTAAGAGGATGCCAGTCTGAGTGGCATGTGGGACATCAAATTTGATGAAAGATATCCAGTGGAGGGACATGTCGTTGGAGGCATTTGAAAAATATGAATGGAATGATGCTGTAGTTACCATAAAAAATACACCTTGCAGGGCTTTACCTACAGGAACTTAACTGACCAAGAGCTCCATATTCTGTGCACTGAAATACATTACATTTAGCCATAGGCTATGCCTCCCATAGGCTGTTCCCAGCCACTGCCTGAGCACTGAAGGAGGTGTAAGGCAGGCCTCTCCTGGGAGACAGGAGACTGTTCTAATACACAAGTTTAGCAGGAGGTCTCTGTTGGCCATACCAATGGTTTCTTAAAATTCACAGCACTCCAGCACACTTTCACCCGCTCTCCTCCCCTTTTGTCTCCATGATCAAATTAATATCTATAGAATGCTAAATTCACAAACTATATAATTCTTTTCCAAAAGCACATGGTACACTCATCAATAGTCAATAACAATTGGATGACTTAAGAAGAAAGAAAATATTTTTGGAATCTATATATATAAAAGCCTAAGTGACCATTATGACCAGTTGAAGGACACACACTGACCACCAGGGGGCAGATGCTCAATGCAGGAGCTTTCCCCAGGTGGTCAGTGCGCTCCCACAGCCAACCTCCCATGGTTCCTTCCCCGGCCGGCAGGCCCTCATCGGCCTCTGGTACTAAACCATTCGTAGAGATCTGCTTCTGGGTCAGGTTTCCTATATAGCAGAGCAGCTCCCTCACTGCAATCTATTGAAAGTCAGCCCTCAACACAAGGATTTGTCTTGCTCCCATCCTCTCTCTTCCCCGGGGCCCACTGACTGCCACTGTGGCAGCGAGGCAGCGAGGGAAGGAGGAGGGAGGAGGCCGGGGAACCGCGTGGTGGTGGGGCACCCAATCTCATCAGCGTCTATTTCTTCCACCGCCCTGGCCTGGTGACTGTTACCTCCTCTCCCGGACCCCGCCGGGGCCTTTGGGCCTGGACTGGGACAGGAAACCAGGGGTGGGTGGCGGCAGATTCAGCCCCTTTCCTAGGGTGGGGGGTGGAGAGGGCCAGCTTCCTCCTCAGGGCCAGCGGCCAACCTCTCACGGTCCCTCCCCGCAATGCACAAATTCATGCACCAGGCCTCTAGTATTTATAGAATTGATGAAAATTCTAGAGACCCAATGTGGTGGCTGTGAAAATATACTTTTGGAGACACCCTGACATTCTCATTAGACCATGCTTCCTCCAAGCTGCTCCTAGCCAATAACTGAGCACACAATGGCACTAGAGATAGCCCTGGCTTGTGTGGCTCAGTTGGTTGTAGCATTTTTCCATACATCAAAAGGTGTTGGGCTTGATTCCCAGTCAGGGCACATACCCAAGTTGTGGGTTTGATCCCTTTTTTGGGTTCTGTGTCAGAGGCAACTGATGGATGTATCTCTCACATCAATGTTTCTCTCTCTCCCTTTCTCTCTCTAAAAAAATTAATAAAATCTTTTTTTAAAGTACTATAGAGAAGCTAAGCTATTTCTGCCCTTTGTGGGATTTCTCTGATGTGCAACGTTTTCTTAGAGACATCTCACTGACCTGACCTAAACTCTCTCAAAAATACCCAATCCTATCCTTCTTTTCCACCTCCTGCCATAGATGTAGAACCAGTTTAAAGGCTTTCCTGTTAGATTGCTGCTTTCTCTCCTTTCATCAACCTCTTTAGGTATTTTCCCCTATTAAATATCTTCCATATCTTAACCTACCTGATGTACTTTATGAGGGATAAATAGACTTTAAAATTTGACAAATACCAAGGGAGAATGACTGAGCAACCAAACCACCACCAAGTTCACCCCATAGGACCAGCCGTGTGGGACACTATTGATGACAACACTGTGTTACCCAATATCATCAGCAGGAATAGTCAATACTGCTGCTGCTAGATTCTTGATACTGTCTCTCCTATGGTCACTCCCATCATGATAATTTTTCAGTACTAACTACTCTTCATATTACTCCCTCAAGATTCAAAGTCCCAAGAACCAGTGAATGATTGGCCGAGCCTGAATCTGTGTCTAAACAGCCAATGACAGGAAAAGAAATGTTTCTTAATTATTCTAGAGAAAGTAGTGTACTGTATTCTACAAGTATTTAATGCAATGAGGAGTTAAACTAAATAAGCAGAGAATTAGACATCTTAAGGCAATCCAAACAAAAGTATTTACAACAAATGCAAACCAAAATTTCTCAGTAAATAGTGAAAAAAATGTTTTAATTAGACTTCAAAAGTAAAATTTTATGAAATTTTACTAATTTTTATTTTAAAATAATTATATTGTGTTACATATTTAAGAGAAAGTAAATTATGCATTAATTTTTAGAATGCATAAATTGTTTATATGTAACTACTCTTGTCAAATTTCATATTAGCCTAAAGTAATATTCTTAAATTTTACCTATCCTATCTAATAAAGAGGGAATATGCTAATTGACTCTCACGCTATCACAAAGATAGTGGTGCCCACAGCCAATAAGGAAGGAATCTGCTAATTGACTGCACCACCCTCAAAGATGGTGGTGCCCATAGCCAATGAGGATGGAATATGCTAATTGACTGCCCCGCCCTCAAAGATGGCAGCACCCACAGCCAATAAGGAGGGAATATGCTAATTGACTGCCCTGCCCTCAAAGATGGTGGTGCCCACAGCCACAAGATGGCTGGCAGGGGAAGGCAGTTATGGGCAATCAGGCCAGCAGGGGAGGGCAGTTAGAGGCAACCAGGCCAGCAGGGGAAGGCAGTTGTGGGGGACCAGGCCTGCAGGGGAGGGCAGTTAGGGGTGACCAGGCCAGAAGGGGAGGGCAGTTGGGAGTGATCGAGCCGGCAAGGGAGCAGTTAGGCATCCATCAGGGTGGCAGGGGAGTGGTTAGGGCTTGATCAAGCTGGCAGTCAGAAGCGGTTGGGGCAATCAGGCAGGCAGGCAGGCGAGTAGTTGGGAGCCAGCAGTCCCAGATTGTGAGAGGGTTGTCTGACTGCCAGGTTAGGCCTGATCCCAGCAGTCGGACATCCCCCGAGGGATCCCAGATTGGAAAGGGTGGAGGCTGGGCTGAGGGACAACCCCCCCAGTGCACAAATTTCATGCACCGGGCTTCTAGTTAAAACAATAATAGAAATGGTCGTTTCTGCAAATTATTCAAGAACCTTATCAATTTTCCCAATAGATCCACCTAATCCTTTGATATTTAAGTCATTCTTTTTGAAATATCAATTATATCATTGTTCTTTTACTTTATTTTAATTTAAATAGTTTAATTTTGTAACTCCAAAAGACATTCCAGTGCTCTGGTTCAGATTGACTGCATTTGACACCTAACCAGTTCATTCACCTTTGAGCTAAATTACAGAAACAAATTACTAACTTCTGTGGAAATTCTTTTCTCTATCTGAAAATGGGGATAGCTAAAGACTCCTTAATAGGTTTCTGTGAGGACTAAATAAGTATATATCTTAGAATAGTGCCTACTATTACATAGTGAGTGTTCAATAACTTGTAAACTGCTATCATAATCTTTATTTAATAAAATTTTGTCTAAGATGTCAGAATACTTTCCTTGAACATCCTAAAACCATGGATCAGTTGTAAATTTTACAGTTTAAGCTTGACATTGACTTGCATTTTTAATAATTTTGGATAATCAAAGTAGATAGATAAATGATAGATGATAAGATATGTGTGTATGAAAATTAGCAAGACACTTATTAAAATTCTACAAATTAATTGGTGTAATTGGGTTAGGATAAATGTTATGTTAAACTAAGAGGGATGTCTGAGTGGAGACTAATTAAATAAGTGGTGGTTTAATTATGAATATTTTTATATTATGACAACATTTCTCTAATGGATTTATAGAAAAGAGAATCACAGCTACATAAAATAAGAAAGAAGTGGTGGAAGAGGGGGATTCTGGCCCAAAGTTGAATTCTAAAAGTTTTAAAATTACTAATTTATTTTCTCTTAGTTGTAGTTTGAAAATGACTATTCTAGTAAAAGTATTTTTCGTATTTTGAAATTTGGAAGGCAGTGGGAAGATGGGTCGGTAGGAAGAGATCAATCAAAGAACTTGTGTGCATATATGCATAACCCATGGACACAGACAATACTATGGGTTGTGAAGGCCTGGGGAAGGGGGTAGAAGGTGACAGGGGCAGTGGAGGAGGGCTAGAAGAGGTCAATGGGAGAAAAAAAGGGGACATTTGTAAGGGATTAAGCAAAAGAAAACAAAAACTCATAGTCACATACAGCATTATGGTGATTACCAGAGGGAAAGGGGGTGGGGAGAGGTAGTAGAAGAGGGTAAATGGGAAATAAATGGTGACAGAAGGAGACTTGACTTTGGGTGGTGAAGACACAATACAATATATAGATGATGTATTATGAAATTGTACACCTGAATTTTATTAACCTATGTCACCCCAATAAAGTCAATAAAATTAAAAAATAAATTTCACTGAATTAAATAATGTCTTAGGATAATAGAAAATTCAAGCTTCCATGCTGCTATATAAAAGATACATCTCTCATTATAGTTCAAAATGGTGGTAATGCTGATGATGCTCTTATATACTAGTATTTTTTAATGATAAATAAAGCTCTTTTGAATATCATAATATAGGAAAACTATTTTTAGTGCATTTTATTACAGTATGGCTGACTGATCTTGGATATGTTGACATTTGTCAATGTAGTGATTTGAGGTGTAGAGAAATTTGGGCATATGCTGAAGAACTTATGTTCTTCTTGTAAATAAATGGGCAACACAGGTATTTTTCGTATTATCTAAGGTCAAAACAAAAACAGAATCTTAGGCTAAGGTAATGGTGACAATCATGACATCTGGTGCAATTCATATTATGTTTCACAGTTAAGTCTACTTCTGAGGTTCATCAGCAACCCTTGATTATTCAAATTTTACGTGCTTTCAATGTCTAGTTCAACTCATTCCCTCTTTGATTAGTATTCAATAAAGTATGCCAGCTCATACAAATTCCTCCCTTCTTAAATTTCCTTGAGTCGATGCCAATGATTCTCAGTCTATTTTTATCCAAGAAAAAGCAAACATTTGCATTTTATAACCTACTCTCCATAGATATACCCATATTTTGACATCCCCAAAACATTTTTCAAGAATATGAAGCAAATGGTTACACAAGATTTCTGACATAGCATACAAATCTGTAACACATGAATATATATTAATAGCCTTTTCAAAATGGTAAAACACAAAACCTATAACACAATGAGACAGAAAAAATTTAGGTAGATAGGGCCAGGACCATGGGAGGAGGAAGTGAAATGGGAACCAGCTAGGTGAAGTTAGTAAGACACCCCAAACAGGTGGGAAGGTAGGGTGCACTGAGAGTAATGAACTTTAAAATGTATGGCTATTACTAAGACAGACAGTGTGCAGATAACTAATCACAAGGCAGTGAGGCAAGCATATATACAGAAAAAGAGTGGCTCCCTTCCCTTCTCCCCCAGCGCAGTGCACAATGGATACCTGACATTCCTGTCCCGGGGGAGCACATCCTTGTGCCCACGTGCTTTATGGCCGTGTGGGCCTCCACACATGGACTATTTGACTATTTGACTTTAATTAACTTGGATACTAAATTTCTCCAGACTGTAGCAGACTGGGCTGCTCCTGGAACCTTAGCTACACCATTTTCCAGGACTGTCTTATCCCAATAAACGTTGGTTCCATTAATCACTTTTGTCTGCTACTTCATTCTTAAGTTTTTGTGAGACAAGAACTCAGACTCAAAACACCCACTTTTTAAATTTTTTTATTATTCTTTACTGATTAAGCTATTACATATGTGTCCTTATCCCCCCATTGCCTTCCCACCCCCTCCCCACTCATGCCCTCACCCCCCTGGTGTCTGTATCCATTGGTTAGGCTTATATGCACGCATACAAGTCCTTTGGTTGATCTCTCCCCCTTACCCCCTCCCTCCTCTACCTTCCCTCTGAGGTTTGACGGTCTGATCGATGCTTCTCTGTGTCTGGATCTGTTTTTGTTCATCAGTTGTTTTTTTGTTTTGTTTCAATAATAATAATAGCTAACACTTCCACAAGTACTTTCCCTAAATCAAGAACTCAGTTATATAT
Source organism: Myotis lucifugus (assembly GCF_000147115.1). NCBI lineage: Eukaryota > Metazoa > Chordata > Mammalia > Chiroptera > Vespertilionidae > Myotis > Myotis lucifugus. Next base: position 409,627 of record NW_005871185.1, on the reverse strand, counting down.
TTCTCACAATTTATTACTTTTTTTCTTACAACAATTTGATAAAGTAGGAATAATATTATCCCTTACAGATGAGGAAATAAAAGCACAAATGAGTTAAATAACTGGCTCAGGAAAATACAACTAGCAAATCACAAAGTTAAGACTTGAATGTATGCATCCTAACACCATAGTTTATGCGTTTAACAAAAGTTCACTTTTAAGTTGTATGCACAATTTTAAGACAGTACCAGCTATAATTGAGGCTCTTAATTTTCCATCGGAAAACATTTCAGGTTGCAACTGAGATAATATTATTGTAAAAATTTTAATATATGAATAAATAAACAAAAACTTAGGAAATTTAACTTTTATTAACAGCAATTTTCTTAAAAAATTAAGAAATATAAGCCCATAGTTACTTCTTAACTTAGCTTTTAGAAATGATTGTTTAACGCAGTAAATTTGTAAGTACTGTGAAGATACAGTGCAGTATTTATGCTGCTTTTCGATGACCATAGCGCTAAGGCAGTTGCTGAGTATATAGTAGGTGTTTATTTAGTAAAATCTTTCTGACTTACTTACCTTGTAAATTCTTTCTAAGAAGATAGTTTTCCAAACTTAACAGCACATTAAAATCAATGAGAGCTTTTTATTTTATTTTTTGTTAATCCTCACCCAAGGATATTTTAACCCAATCAATTTATTTTTAGAGAGAATGGAAGAGGAGAGAAACATCCGCATGCGTGAACCCATGGTGGAACCTGCAATATGCCCTTGACCTGAATCAAACCCCTGGCCCTGACGCTCTATCCACTGAGCCAAGCCCACTAGGGCAATTAGAGAGTTCTTTAAACAGCAGATATCAAAACTTCATTCTCCCAAGCTTCTGATTTAATTAACTACTGGTAGGTAGCCTCAGGAGAGTCATGTGCAGTGAGAGCTGAGGACCCAGGATCTACAAGTGGTTACTTTCAGAGTAACCTACTCTGAAGGAGGGAGAGGCATTAGTGCTGGAAGGAAGAGAAGAGTAGCAGTGGGAAAGAATAAAGTGGAGAAAGTGAAAAAACAAATCACTCATTTATATCTTTCATTTTAAACCCTATAATATATTACATTTTTTTCCTAGAAGTAGAATTTTTACAATGATCTATACCTTATATTTTCATGTAATATTAGAGTATATGCAGTTTTTATCTCCAAAATAGTCCCCCCAACTTTAATTTAGATTTGGGATAATAGTAGGGGGTATATTTTATAATCTTAGAATTAAAATCATACTGTCTTAGATCATACTACCAGAAAAAAAATATATATTTGCTAAATATATGATTTCATAAATAAATGAATAAATATTTACAGAATTATCATTCTTGATTTCTAGTTGTTTTCTAGTGCTTATTTTCTATTGCATTTTAGTCCAGATTACCATGTAATTCAACTGCTTTGAGGCAGGTCCCTAGCCCTCAGTGACATATTTCAAAAGAACATGCAAGCACATTTACCCAGACCTTCTGAATTTGCTTCTCCCAGCCCCACTGTCACATTGCTAGGATAAGTGATTATTTGCTGATATTAATTTTCTAAATTCAATTAACTGATTAATCTATGAATATTCATCCCATTGGCATTTAAATTTTCCTATCAACCTACCATGTTTTAGCATTTGTGATTGCTTTTGGTGTCACTTTTATTCCCTAAAAGCACTTTCACCTCTAGGAACCAAAGTGATGCCAGTTTTTTCTTCTAACTCTTTGTTGATAAAATGGCTTTTTCTTTCCCAATGTGTGTTAATTTCATGAAAAGACAAAGTCTAACCCAGAATTTGCTCAGGAAATTCTGTTAAATTTTGAAAAGAAAACTATGAGTAACCAGAAATAGATTTCATTGTCTATAGTTTATCAAAATCTCACATATGTAATGAAGTTAAGGCATACAGAAAGAAAATTGTTTGTACTCAGAGGAAATGAAGAAACTCCATGACAAAACAAAACAGAAAATATGCAAGATATGTCATTTTCTATTAAATACTTCATTGCTGGTAAATAATCATTTTTAGAGGTTTTGATTAGATTTTTGAGCACAGAGTTGTTACATGTAACATGAAAAAACTGATTAAATTGTTTGAACTAATTACAAAAAACTGATCTATTATGGAATAATTGTTTCACTTCCATTGTTTAATTCTCTTATTCCTTTTTTTAAAAAAATGGATTTATAATAAACTAGAGGACTGGTGCACAAAAATTTGTGCACTAGGGGGGTCCCTCAGCCCGGCCTATGCCCTCTTGCAGTGTGGGACCCCTCGGAGGATGTCCACCCTAGTGGGGACCCTCACCCCATGGAGGTTTGGCCAGCCTGGGTGAGGGGCTGATGGCTGTTTTCAGGCTGGCCACACCCCCTTTAGGGTGGGGGTCCCCACTGGGGTGCCTGGCCAGTCTGGGTGAGGGGCTGAGAGCCGTTTTCAGGCTGGCCAAGCACCCTGGCGACGTAAGCTCCCAGCCTCTCCTTTTTTTTTCTTTTTTTTTATTCTGCGATTTATTTACCTTCTATAATTGAAACTTTGTTGCCTTTAGCGGAGCCCTACGGAAAGCTTGGCTTCCTCCATCGCCAGGGGCAACCCACTCCTGCTTGCTCCAGCTCCGTGGCCACGGCTGGCTGAAAGCAGGTATCTGGGGTTTGTTTACCTTCTATATTTGAAACTTTGTTGCTTTCAGTGGAGCTCAGAGCCCGCTCCTGCTTGCTCCAGCTCCGTGGCCACAGCTGGCTGAAAGCAGGTATCTGGGGTTTGTTTACCTTCTATAATTGAAACTTTGTTGCTTTCAGTGGAGCTCAGAGCCGGGCCGTGGCAGGTGGGGAACATTGGCTTCCTCCATCACTGGAGCAAGTAAGCCTCCTGCTTGCTCCAGCTCCGTGGCTGCGGGCCGCCATCTTAGTTGTGTTAATTTGCATATAGTCGCTCTGATTGGCTGGTGGGCTTGGCTTAAGGCATAGCGAAAGTATGGTCAATTTGCATGTTTGTCTTTTATTAGTATAGGATTGTGATAATGTTAACCCTCTTTAAAATTAAAGTAATATAGAAATTCTCCATTAAAATTATGTTCATTGAAAATGATATCTGCATTGTTCTTATTTGTAAATGTTAAATTTTTCCTCTTATAAACTTCACTTTTTAAAAATTAAGATTAATTTAAATGTTAAGATGATTATATGATACCATTTTCATCTTTTATATAAGTGAAAATTAATAATTAAGAAGAGTTGTTTTCGCCCTAGCCAGTTTTGCTCAGTGGATAGAGCATCGCCTGTGGACCAAAGGGTCTCAGGTTTGATTCCAGTCAAGGGCACATACCTTGGTTGCAAGCTCCTCCCTGGCCCGGGCCCTGGTCAGGGCTCGTGCAGGAGGCAATGAATCAATGTGTTTCTTTCACATTGATGTTTCTCTCTCTGTCTTTCCCACTCCCTTCCACTCTCCCTAAAAATCAATGAAAAAATAACCTCGGGTGAGGATTAACAAAAAATTAAAAATAAATAAAAGAAGAGTTGTTTTCAAGAATGTAAATTTTGATGAATACTGTACCGTATTTCAAGACTTTTCAGGGAAACTAATATAAAAATTTATTTTGTTCTTTTTATTTGCTATAACAACTTATGAGCAAGCATGTAAGCATGAAAACTAATTATAAATTATTTTTACTGTCAATTGCTACTCCTCTCTATGTCAATTCCCAGCCCATCTCAAATATAATATATGAAATTCCTTCAAAACAGCAAAAAACCACAAAATTCTTGCTTACATTTCAAAGTTAAGAATTATTGTTGATGCTGATCATACTGGAGGAGAAAGCAATATTATGGAAAATATTATCAAATCTCTATTTGTGTTGTCATTTTATTAATATGAGTCAAATGTCATTTATATGATTAAGGGCACTTTCTATCCTCAATTTTTTGTGACAGAAATGATGGGGGAGGGGACAGAACAAAACTGTACCATATTTAAGTAATATGCACAAAACATATTTGTACTCAGGTGCTTATAATCAGAATTCAAAAAGAAATTTAAGTCTACAGCTATCCCTACAAGGAAGAGTCCTATTTAAAATTAGATATTCAACAAAATTCACTTACACATTTTGCAAACATTTATCTTTGTGTCCCAGATCTAGTTTTTACATAGAAGATCCTTGACTTTAAGAGCCTAATGGAAGAGAGGGGACATAAAACAGGTGATTATAATACATTGTCACAAATGAAATTGAGCTTTGATGTAGTCACTCAACAAATACTTCAAGATCCACCACAGTGTACATAGGCCTTGCCCTCTGGGGCTTCAGGCCAAGGAGACAGTTCAAAGATGTGTGCTTTGCCTAAGAGTAAATGAAATTGAATTTTTTATTTATTACTTTTTTTAATGAAACAGCAAACTTTATTTCAATTTTATCAGTTTTTCTGTTAATATCCTCTTTCTGTTCCAGGATCCAATTCATAATTATCTAATGCATTTAGTTCTTGTATCTCCTCAGCCTCCCCGAATCTTGAACAGCTCCTTTTAAAGAGTACTGATAAATTATTTTGCAGAATGTCTCTCATTTTGGGTTATCTGATATTTTCCCATAATATGGTCATGCATTTAAGCAATAAAACCACAAAGGTTTAATATCAGGGGTGCCTGCTATTGGTAGATCCTATTATTAGTGATGCTATCCTTCTCCACCCAGGTTTCCTACTGTGAAATTACTACTTTCCCTTTGTAATTAATAAATGTCTTGGGATAATGCTTTGGGATTATGTAAATATCTGGCTTTTCCTCAAACTTTGACTCACTGCTTTTAGCATTCATCATGCAACAAATATTACTGTGTTGTTCTAATGGTAATTTTCTATCCCTTACTTCTTCTACATTTATTAACTAAAACTCTTGGATAAGAAAACACTGTCCCTCCTTATCCATATATTTATTTATTCAATTATTTATATCTTGAATATTATTTTATTCTAAAGGTTACAACCTAATACTATTGTTATTATTTTGTTACACAATCTGTTCCAACTTTGAAATTAAGATCTCCTTCAGGTTGGCTCCTTTGCCTTTTGTGAGCACTTCCTTACTTTCTGGCACTACAAAACGCTCTAGGCTCATCTTGTATTGTCCCTGCTCCAGCTGAGGACTCAACTACTTCTCCAATGAGCCCTGGTTCCTTATTTAAAAATGATCTTTTGTGGTAATATCCTACCACCAAGATCAGAGTGGTAGGATATTAATTATTTTAAGTCCTCTTAGGGTACAGTGTTAGGAAATTACACACACACACACACACACACACACACACACACACATCTTTCATATACCTACATGCATCTACATTAATTTCTTTATCTATCTACATAAGTCTTTTAAAAACCACAATTCATACTCATATTCTGATTCCAATCTGATATCACAGGGTTTATTCTAGTTTTGGACATTTCCTTATTTGTAACTTCTTTTTCTGACAGGGAGAACCTGACTCTCATTACCTATAATATATGTATTTGTTTGTTCCATCCTGGTACACAAATAAAGTAGTTTTCAAATGACTAACCCATGCTCCTGTGAGAAAACAAATAGAGAACAGTATTTGTGTACCATTCTCTTTGTCTTAACCTGTATCCAGTAAAAATGCTGTTTCCAAAGATTCTTAGGTTAGTTCTTATTTTCTCCTCATTATTATGTAATTCATTTGTAATGTTATTCAATAACTTGTCATTTATTTGTAATAAGTTACTTTTAATAAATGTATTTGTTTCATGACATCCCTCTCACAATTCGGGACTGCTGGCTCCCAACCGCTTGCCTGCCTGCCTGCCTGCCTGATTGTCCCTAATTGTTTCTGCCTGCCAGCCTGATCACCCCTAATCACTTCTCTGCCAGCCTGATCAATGCCTAACTGCTCCCCTGCTGGCCTGATTGCCCCAACTACCCTCCCTTGCCAGCCCAGTCACCCCTAACTGCCCTCCCCTGCTGGCCTGGTCACCCCTAACTGCCCTCCCCTGCAGGCCTGGTCACCCCCAACTGCCCTCCCCTGCTGGCCTGGTCAGCCCTAGCTGCCCTGCCTTGCTGGCCTGATTGCCCACAACTGCCCTCCCCTGCCGGCCATCTTGTGGCTGTGGACGCCGCCATCTTTGAGGGAATGGCAGTCAATTAGCATATTCCTTCCTTATTGGCTGTGGGTGCTACCATCTTTGAGAGCAGGGAAGTCAATTAGCATATTCCCTCTTTATTAGATAGGATGCAATAATGAGGATCTGCTATATAAATACATACTCATGTATGTGTGTGTGTGCATGTGTAATATAGATTTTTTTTTAAATATCAGCAGATGCAATTCATTTTCCTGCCATTTTCCCTACTGATAGTAAAGAAAAAATACAATTATTCTTAATGTGATAACAGCAAACTCTTTCATTTAGCATGCTACAATGGACAAAATTTGAATAATTTTTCCAGGCTGAACTAGTATCTTGGAGATGTTATTAAAATGATAATGATAGTCATAAAAATATTTCATGCAATTTTTGCACATGAAAATTAACATGTGCCTTCCACATTACCATCCCATAATTAGTGCCATATGTCTTATCGAAAAGACAGTTTGGAAGGATGCAGCAGGAGAACATTCTTTCAAGGCTGTCCTAAATTACATTACGTAGGAAAACACCATTTCTGAAAATGCTATCAAAATACTATCATTTTTCTTTAAAATCATATTTTATGTGTACATAGCATATTTAGTCATAATTTACATGAAAAAGTATCAATTAGTATGAAGTATGAATATTTCTATTCTTTCTTTTCCATCTCTTTTTTTCCCATTCTTTGAGTATCATCTTTGTTTTTAGGGACTTTGGATCCTTCGATAGTCTTTTGGCAATGTTTTTATTGTGTTTATTCTTAAAATAATCACTAAAAATGTTTCTATAATAATTAGCTTTTCACATTCTGATTACTTTTACTATGTGTATTTTTCACCATTTTAAAAAATAGACATTGAGGTACAATTTACAGAAATGCAACACATTCTTTTTACTTACACAATTAATGAATTTGGATAGTATACCTGTGTAATCACCCCAGAAATTCACATATAAAGCATTTCTATCCCCCAAAAAGTTTCCTAAGTGCTTCTGTAGTCAATGCAAACTATCCCAGTCCCTGGAAATCATGAATTTGCTTTCTGTTACTAGAAATTATTTTTACTTGTTAATATTTTGTAACATGGATTCATACAGTATAAAATTATTTGCATCTGGATATTTCCTAAAACAATATTTTTATATTCATTCATGTTATCACTTATATCAGTTGCTGTTTCTTTTTATTTTTTATTAGTATTCCATTGTAAGAGTTTATGAAAATATGTTTATCAATTCACCTGCTAATAAATATATGGGTTGTTTTCATTTCCTGACTCCTATGAATAAAGCCACTATAAATATTCCTGTACAAGTCTTTTTAATGGATAGATGTTTCACATCTCTTTGATAAAAGTGAAATTGTTGAGGGATATAATAGGTATACATTTACATTTATCAGAAACTGCTGAATACTTATCAAAGTGGATCCATCATTTTACATTCTCACCTGCAATGTATGTGTTCAAGTTGCTCCACATCCTTGTTCACATTTGTTGTTGCCTTTTAATTTTAGCCACTATATAAGGTAAGGAATTTTATTTAATTGTGATTTGAACTTGGATTTTCCTAAAAATTAATGATACTGAGCTTCCTTTCAATACTTACTTGTCATTTGTATATCTTCTTTTGTGAAATCTCTGTTCCAGTATTTCATTTTGCCCATTTTCCCATTGTATTAATTTGTGTTTCTTTCTGAGATATACACACACACACACATATATATATATATATATGTGTGTGTGTGTATATATTAAATATTTCTGTATATATTATATATAAATATATCTGTATAAAGTTTTGAAATTATAGTAGTGTAAGTCTACCAGCTTTGTTCTTATTTTAAACAATTTTTTTAAAAAAACTGCTTTAACTATTTAAAGTTGTTTATATTTTCATGTACATTTTAGAATCAGCTTGTCAATTTCTACCAAAACATGTCTATTGGCATTTTTTAAATTGCATTGAATCAATAAATAACTTGGGGGGAAAGTAACAGTTTAAAAACATTGAATTTCTAAATTCATGAACTTGGTATATATCTTACCATTTATTCAGGTCTCCTTTCATTTCTTTCAGCATTATTTTGTAGTTTTTAGTGTATAGAGCTAGTACCTAGTATGATAAATTTATTTCTAAATAGTTCATGCTTTTAGATGTTTTAACCCTTTTTAAATTAGCTTCTATATTCATTTTATACCATATATTCAGAAATAATCTAATTTAGAGGCGATATGAATAGTGTTGACCAAATAAAGGGTTATTCTAAGTATCTATTAGATCTTCCAGTCTACTTCTATAGCCTCACAACTGAATTACAATTTACTGTCCTTTGACTATTTCCAGTAATAAGAAATGCCCTTCTAATAAGGGACATTTATAGTTTTTGTTTTAAAGTGGTTCTAAATATTAGGGTGTTTTATGTTAAAGTGAAATTTATAAGTTCATATTTTTCACCTGCCTCCTATCCCCTGAAAGTCTTAAAAAAATCCTAATTGATCTTTAATATGAGTCTCTCAAATATTTGTAGACTAATATTGAGTTTATTTGCTTATTTTCTGATCAGCCTTTCTCCAAGTCAAATATCCCTAGTTACTCTAATAATTAATTACATGGCATGTGTCTGAGGTCCCAGCAACCCATGTGGTTGTTGTCCAAACAAGGTCCAGCATATGAATATCCCCTCTCAAGGATGATGTCCAGAACTAAATACAATGCTTACAGAATGAACTCTATAGTATTAACAATATTGGGAGGATTCTTTCCTCAACTCTGGTAATTCTATATTTTCACAATTTGGTTAAAGGCCCTTGGAATGTTGAATTGGATGTTCAATGATGAATCCACTCTTTAGTTAAGTGTGCCTATATCACTTAATCAATGTTAGTTTTTGTTCATTTGTCTGTTTCTCACAATTCTTACAATTTTATTTTGTAGTGAATTAGAATGCCAAAACAATGGCTCTCACATGGAAGAGCTTTTTGTTGAAAATCTTTCCTTTTTATGCCTGGTTTTATGCTACCTACACAAGGCATTAATTTCTGCTTTTAGACTAGATATACACTATGTTCGGCGAACATGAATACATCTCCAACTATAATTGGATACAGGCTTGGCTAATCAAGAGAAAAGGTCAACAATTAACATAAATGAACATAAACACCTTATCCCTGATGTAAGCCATGTAAAATAAGAATTTTAGGCAATCAAGAAGGAATGTAAATCAATATTGTTAATTAACCCTTTATCCCTTGGGTAACTTCAAAGTTTTAGTTGTTTATTTTCAAAGAGGAATGTGAGTAGATAGCAAAATAAACTGCAGTATGCTCCAAGAAACAACAAATATTTAGAAATGGGTAGAGTTACTTGAAATTCGGGTTTAAAATGACTTTAACAACCTAATTTGCAAAAACATATCCATATATCAAACAATTAAATTTTACTTATTCTTAAATGGCTATTAATTTACAAAAGGATTTATCATCATAGCTTTACTTCTAATAGGGAACTCTTGACTCTAATTAAACTGATATTAATTATCAGTGTTTCAGTTGATCAAATAGAGATCTCTGAATAATGTATATTAAATTGACCACATACAGAGATGTCAGAAATATAGCAAATAGGAAGTTCCAGCCCCCAGTCCCTCATAGCAACACTGATTTACTAGCCATCCATGCAGAAAAATGCCTTCATGAAAGCTCCAGAATCCAGGTGAGGTTACAGCACCCTGGAAGAGCACAGAAAGAAAAAAAGATTCATTGAAAAGTGTAAATTAAAAATCAGTAATGGTTTACCTGTGTCCTTCTTCTGCTAAGCCAGCACAGCATAGCCCTGAGGAAGATCCCGCAGACTACAAGTTTCCCTGTGGGGGGAAGAGAAGATGAAATGGGCATCTGACTTCCCCAGCCTTTCAGAGACCTGCTTCTGTCACATTTTAGCCAGAACACTGAGAGAATCAGCAGGTCTAAATCACTTAGGGGTAGCTAAGAACAAAGAAAGGAGCAGGGCCCTAGCCGGTTTGGCTCAATGGATAGAGCGTCAGCCTATGGACTGAAGGGTATTGGGTTCAATTACAGTCAAGGGCAAATGCCCGGGTTGTGGGCTCGGTCCCCGGTGTGGGGGCATGCAGGAGGCAGCCAATCAATGGTTCTCTCTCATCATTGATGTTTCTATCTCTCTCTCCCTTTCCATTCTTCTGTGAAATCAATAAAAGTATATTAGAAGAAGGAGAAGGAGAAGGAGAAGGAGAAGGAGAAGGAGAAGGAGAAGGAGAAGAAAAAAAGAAGAAGGAGGAGGAGGAAGAGGAGGAGGAGGAGGAAGAAGAGGAGAGGAGAGAGGAGAAGGAGAAAATGAAGACGAGAGAGAAGGAGCAGGAACCCTCACAACCAATGTGAGGATCTCAGATCAGCATGACTGGGGTAGCAGTCTGCTTCTCCCCAAGCAGCAGCCATCAC
>NW_005871185.1:374234-398823 GCF_000147115.1 Myotis lucifugus | reverse complement strand
CCCGGTTTGGCTCAGTGGATAGAGCGTCGGCCTGCGGACTGAAGGGTCCCAGGTTTCCATTCCCGGCCAAGGGCATGTATGTGGGTTGCGGGCACATCCCCCAGTAGGAGATGTGCAGGAGGCAGCTGATCGATTGTTTCTCTCTCATCGATGTTTCTAACTCTCTATCTCTCTCCTTTCCTCTCTGTAAAAAATCAATAAAATATATTTAAAAAAAAAAAGAATCATGAAAATATGACACCACAGAAGGAACACAATAAAGCTCTTATAATCAACCCTAAAGAAATAAAAATCTACAAACTGCCAGACAAAGAGTTCAAATAGTCATCTTTAAAAAGCTGGGTCAGCTACAACTAAACAAAATCAGTAAAACAATATATGACTTCAAAATATATTATAAAATTACAGTAATCAAAACAGTAGGGAGCAGACAGAAAAACAGGCATATAAACCATGGAACAGAATAGAGAGCTCAGAATAAACCCCTGCTATACAGACAACTGATCTTCAACAAGAATGCTAAAACTACACAATGGGGAAGGATATTCCCTTCAATAAATGGTGTTGGGGAAACTGGATATCCACATGCAAAAGAATAAAATTGAACTCTTATTTTACTGAATATACAAAAATTAACTCAAAATAAATGAAACACTTAAAGACCTGAAACCATAAATCTCCTAGAAGAAAACAGGAAGAAGCTTTTAGACATTGGTCTTGGTAATGATTTCTTTAATATGATACCAAAAACATAGGCAATAAAAGTGAAAATGACAAGTAGGATTACATCAAACAAAAAAGGTTCTGTACAGCAAAGGAAAAACCAATTAAAACGTAAAGGAAATCTACAGGATAGAAAAAATATTTGAAAGCCATATGTTTGATAATATTCTTAATAACTCAATAGCAAAAAATAATTGAAAGGAATGTGGAGCAACTAGAACTCTCATAAAGTTGCTAGTTGAAACTTAAAATGCTACAACCATTTGGCAAACTAGCAGTTTCTATGAGTTAAATATACTTACCATTTAACCTAGCAATTATACTCCTAAGTATTTAACAAAACAAATCATCTATTTATATGAAGACATAAATGCTCATAGTAGATTATTTCATGAAGCCCAAAACTGCAAACTGCTTAAATATTCATCAACAGGTAAATAAACAAACTATGGTATATCCTTAGTATTCAATTATGGTATATTACTTTAGTATTCAGTGAATTAAAAAAGCAATAAAAAAGTACAAATAAAATGTACTGATAAAACAACATGGATCTCAAAAGCATTATGCTGAGAGAAAGAAGCCAGACACTAAAGAGTATATAATCTCTATGATTCAATATACATAGATAAATTCTTAAAAATGCAAATTAATCTATAATGATTGAAAGAAGTTCAGAGTTTTCCTGGGACAGGGGAGGGGAGGAGGATGGGAAGGGCTGCAAAGTAGCAAGAAACTCCTAGAGATGTTTCACTTGAACTCTTGGATAATGGAAATATTATGTATCTTGATTGTGTGATGTTTTCCTGGGTTTGTACAACTGTAACAACTCATAAAACTGTAAATTTCAAATGGGTATACTTTATTGTATATAAATTATACTTCAATTAAAGTTTTTTATTAATAATGAAATAAAATAAATTGACCAAAGAACAATCACTGATCCAATTGATGATGACCTTGGGCAAAGAATTTCTGTTTCCTTTCACATACTGTTGTCCAAGACTATTTAAAAGATTCCTTTGTAGTTATTGAAGACATGTCCAAGAATACAAAAAAAAAAACCCAAAAAACATGATTTAGAATTTAAAACATTTCATGAACCACTTCATTCTGAAATTGGAGGTCAGATATAAGATACCAAATTTGAGCTTGAAAATCTTGAAGGTCAATTTGGTACCCACTAATATCAGTGTTCCTGCTGGATAATGGAAATAAGTGTAAAGAGAAGAAATACTACTTGAATTAATTTTAGCTGGCAGAGGGCGGTGGCATTGTTGCTGACAGAAAAGTGTCTCTTGATAGTCAAAGTTGTTGGGAGGGCTGTACAACCAGTGTTCTATATGCAAATCTGAGAGCCACAGATCTTGGGATTATGATTAAACCAGATAGTTACTGGATACCACCCTAGCCTAAAGAACATGATATAGGAGAAAAAAGCAGTTTTGTGGTAAGAAAGTAATAATATACTTAGTCTGGACACTTACTTGTTAAATATCATATTTATAGGGTATCCCCAAAAATGTATACACACTTTGAATAATTATAAAGTCAATGCTTATTACATACAGTTCATTTTCAACATTTAAAGAATCTACAGATATGAATAATTTTTTTGTCAACACCTTTTTTCAAACTGATGATAACGTGAAGCAATGTAATTGCAAACATCAAGAATTATTTCCTTCAGTATTTGTGCACCCTCAATTTGTGAACTGTTGCTGGTTTTGCACTGTAAATGGTATCTTTTATGTATCCCCATTTAAAAAAAAAGTCTAGTAGCACTTCAGGAAAAATTTTCTTTGTTCAAAGCTTAGTTTGGCTTCACTTCTTATTTCCACTCAGTTTAACCTGAAAAGGAGTAAAAATTAAATGAGTTATCAGCTATTAAAGGCTGTACACTTTTTTTTTCCTGGGAGACTCTTGATATATGACATTCCAAACTTTTAAAAATAACAAGGCAAGGAATTCTAACTTTATAAATGTGAAAATTTACTCATAGACATGTGTAAGTAACTTTGCATGCATAAATTCTGACAGCCAGGGAGTTGAAAGTTGGGATTTCAATTGACTGAATCAGACTTATTTTTAAGACCTTACTTTTTTCAATACAACAAAATGTTTCTGTATAGGATTATATAAATATATAAATAAATACGACCCTTAAAAAAGTTTTTAAACTGATAAAATTAGCAAATATCTGGACAATATTGGTTTGACAGAAGACCATTGAGATCACTTTTTTGAGAAATGTCTGTATCATTAATGCTCTTGGTCCCCAGAAACACTAAGCAATTCCTTGTGATAGGAGAGAAAGCACTGTAATGTTGTCCAAATTCTGCAAAGTTTTATTGTATTTACCACTCCATATTGTAGCTTGCAAACAGATTTCAGGATTTTCTTTTTCAAAAAATATAGAAGTTGCTCTGATTAGGTAATATTGAGCTAAATCCTAACAATTAAAGTAAAGGAAAAATTTGGAAACATTTAAGAGTTTTTTATATTAAATCTACAGTATAATTCATAAGAATATTAGTCAAAACAAAATCGTATATAATATAAAAATGTAATATAAATCTTAAGTAAATATAAAACTAAAAATCTAATTACAATAAAATTTTGATATCATTCTGAGATAAGAAAATAGGTCATTTTTGCTACATGTGAGATTAAAAATTTAAATGCTAGTCTAAGAGCATTCTAGATCAGCTATAAGAATATCTGTATTTCCAGCTCAAACATTCTGCTCATGTATTGATAAATTACTAGGAGCTCAGTGCACGAATTTGTGCACCTTGAAAGGAACTGTGGTCCGCAAGGTTGCAGTAAGCACAGGGGCGGGTCTCGGTCCATCCTCCCTGTCCCCACCCGGCCCCTCCCTCCATGGCTCCAGGTGCCCTGTCTGCCGGCAGCTCTGCTCCCGCCATTGCTCCCACATGCTGACGGCACCAGCCCTGCTTGCACCTGCTGATGGCACGAAGTGATTGGGGCCAGCACCAGCAGTGGGTATAAGTGGGGCTGGCATTATCAGTGGGTGCGAACAGCGGCTGCTGCCCCGATCGGCCCTCAGGAGCAGGGGGAGGTGGAGAACCCTCAGGGGTGATCAGGGCTAGCAGCTGCAGCCGCAGCTCGCACCCGCTGATGGCACCGAGTGATCGGGACCAGCTTCAGGAACTGGCATTGGGTGCTAACGGTGGCTCCGGCACCAGCTTCGAGCAGGACTGGTGCTGACAGCAGGTGTGAGGGGGGCCGGCTCTGGCAGCAGGTGCGAGTGTCGGGCAGGACCTCAGTGTGCGGGAGCAAAGAATTTTCAGTAACCACTAGAGAGGCTCACACCAATGACAGCGACCAGCACCCTACCTTGGTCTGGTGCCACCCGCCACCACTCGCCTGCTCTACCATCCAGCTGCAGCCAACGCCTGCCATGTTCTGCATACGCCCCCCTGGTGGTCAATGCACGTCATAGCGACTGGTTGTTTGGTTGTTCTGCCATTCAGTCTATTTGCATATTAGCCTTTAATTATATAGGACAATTCATTATTTGTATCTTTGATGAGCTTGTTATTTCACAAGCAGGAGGAATTCACTGGGCTGTGGTAGGTAGATATGCTAGTAATTATTAAGGTAGGAGAAAATAATTATTGCAAAGGATGGGTCATTGAAGTCAGTATTGACTGGCAGAGTGTTCACAGACTTGAGTAAGCATTCATACTCTTAATGGAGTAAATAAAAAATACAGAAGTTCATGCAACTTTGGTCTATAGCTAACCAATAAGGATCATGCTTAGATATCTTTCATTCTTCTATGTTATCACAACTGGATACGGTACCTCTTGCCCTTTCATGGTTAACAGTTAACCTTAAAGATGACTCCCTCAGGCAACTATTTGAAAACTAGTGGCCCATTGCATGAAGTTTTACGCAATAGGCCTTCCTTCCCCTGGCTGCTGGCACTGGTTTTCCTCCGGTACCCGGGACCCAGGCCTTTGGTCTGGCTGTAGCAGCAAGGCTTGGCTTCTCCACTCTGGCTGCTCCCAGACCCTTCTTTTTTTTTCCAGCTCCTTGAGCAGAGGCCAGGGCTGGCTGGAAGCCTGGGTTGCCCCCAGCCACTCGTTGAGCAAAGTCCAGGGCTGGTGGGAAGCTTGGCTTCCTCCGTCGCCAGGAGCAACACAAGCCTCCTGCTCGCTCCAGCTCCGTGGCCACCGCCATCTTCAGTCCTTTTCAGTCTTTGCTCCTCGCCTGCATATGCAAATTAACCACCATCTTTGTTGGGTTAATTTGCATAGTCACTCTGATTGGCTGGTGGGTGTAGCGGAGTGGCGGAGTGATGGAGTAATGGTTAATTTGTATATTTCTCTTTTATTAGTGTAGATGTCAGATTGTCACCTGGCTGGTGTGGCTCAATGACTGGGGATCGACCTATGCACCAGGAGTACAGGATTTGATTCCCAGTCAGGACACATGCCTGGGTTGCAGGTTCAATCTCCAGTACGGGGAGTGCAGGAGGCAGCCAATCAATGATTCTCTTTCATCACTGATGTTGTTATCTCTCTCTCCCTCTCACCCTTCCTCTTTGAAATCAATACAAATATATTTTTTTAAAAGTCAGTTGAGTAATAATGAGAGTTGCATTTGTGGTTCTTACTCCAGCAGAGTTCAAAAGCCTGATTATGGGTACAGAGAAGACTTGTACATGGTCTGATTCAGTATTGGGGTTTTTCTAATTGGGTTCTATGTAAGAAAAACCAAGCAAAAATATAGAGCACTGTCTCCAAAGTGGAGATTGATTTATTGTGATGTTGCAATTAAATTTAAAATTTGGTATTTTTATTTTGTAAATTATATCCTTCCTATTTACCATTTTTAAATAATTTAATATTAATAATTATGTAATAAAATGATTTAAAACTAATATTATGTGTTACTGTATTATTACCATACTAGAGGCCCAGTACACGAATTTGTGCACAGGTGGAGTCCGGGGGGGTGGGGGGGGCAGAGGCCAGGACATGATCGACCTTCCAGGCAGGCAGTGGGATGCCCTTGCCCACCCAGGAACCAGATCCATCCCACTGACATTCGCACCGGTTGTCAGGAGACACATGGTGGCCACTTTTATATTGTTTCTTCCTTGCAGAGCATCTAGGGAGGGGAAGCGGCTCTCATGCCTGAGGCCGACTTCCAGGAGGCCAGTAGCGCTGGTACATTTGTTCCTGGCCTGTTCTCCGGATATTGGACCTGCAGGACTATTGAGGGAGGGAGTGGCTGCCGCCAGGCTGGTGGGCCGCTGGGATAGGTCAGTCAGCTGAGTGTCGCTCCTGCTGTGGGAGCACACTGACCACCAGGGGGTAGCTCCTGCGTTGAGGGTCTGCCCCCTGGTGGTCAGTGCATATCATAGTGACCGGTTATTCCGGTCATTCAGTTGTTCGGTCGCTTAGGCTTTTATATATAGATGTGTGTGTGTGTGTGTGTGTGTGTGTATGTGAATTTTAGAGAGAGATCAAAAATGTCTTTCTGATAGCAGTGTGAAACTCACATAAATGTATTTGAAGATATATTTAAGTCTGTGATATAGTCTAAGTCAGTGATGGTGAACCTTTTGAGCTCGGCGTGTCAGCATTTTGAAAAACCCTAACTTAACTCTGGTGCCATGTCACATATAGATATTTTTTGATATTTGCAACCATAGTAAAACAAAGACTTATATTTTGACATTTATTTTATATATTTAAATGCCATTTAACAAAGAAAAATCCACCAAAAAAATGAGTTCGTGTGTCACCTCTGACACGCGTGTCATAGGTTCGCCATCACTGGTCTAAGTGATACTAAACCATGCACGCTGACTTCATTAAAGCTTCTAATCCCTGCTTATCTTTATTTACCTTTCTCTCACTTCTTTCCTATTTATCTTGAACATGTGAAATGAGCATAACTGAGTTAGATCATAGGAAGTGCAGATGTTTTCATCACCGAGAACTGTTCCTTCTCAGAGCTCTAAATGCTAAACATTTCAACATTTGATCAAGAATTGTGGAGAGTAGCTATGGGAGTGCTAATACAAATGCAGTGAAAGTAATGACCCTGGGGTAAAGGAGGTCAAGAGATTGAGAAGCTAGGGTTTTATGCCGTTCTTTCACTCAAGCACCAAAATTACCCAGGAGCCAAGAGGTCACGGGTTTGATTCCTGGTCAGGGCACATGCCAGGGTTGCAGGCATGAGGCATGATCCCCTGTGAGGAGGGGGGGTGGTGCATGCAATTGATGTTGATTCTCTCCCATTGATATTACTATCTCACTCTCCTTTGCTCTTCCTCTCTCTAAACAAACAAACAAACAAACAAAAACATAGACTGGAAAAAAATTATTTGGGAAATAGGGTTAAGGGAGGAAGAATCTGAAAAAGTATTTAGAACAGGGATGGGGAATGTCTGGCCTGCGAAATCATTTGGTCTGGCCCTGCCAAAGCATTAGGGGTGAGTTAATTAATTATTTGACCAAATATAGAGGCTAATTTTTAAGTTGATAATTTTGTATGGCCTGTGAATGATTTTATAAATATCCAAATGGTCCTTGGCAGAAAAAAGGTTCCCCATCCCTGATTTAGAACATATAAAATGGACTCTTACAAATCAATTCAAAAAGACAACTCAATAAAAAATGAACAAACACATTGAAAAGACTCTTCACAAATGAAGACATATGACACATAAGATCATTAGTCATCATCAACATGAAAATTAAAATCATAACCTATCATTTCACATACACTAGAATCACTAAATTTTCTTTTTGTTTTTAAAGCTGACAACATCAAGTCTAATCAATGATATGGAGTGAATTGTATCTCATTCTTTGGAGGTGGAAATGTAAGAATGCAATTGCTTTGAAAGCAGTTCAGTAGCTTATTATGAATGTAAGCATGAACTTATTATATGACTTACAATTCCACTTTTAAGTGTTTGCCCAAGAAATTTTGAAATCTATGTCCCTAAAAAACACTTGTACGTGAATGTTCATGGAAAATTTATTCATAATTGTCCCAAGCTGGAAACAACCCAAATGACTATCAACAGAATAATCAATAAACAAATTGTGGTATGGAATACTCTTCAGCAATAAAATATATAGATACATACAATAGCACAAACAAATGGGGGGGAGGGGTCATCTTGCTGAGTGAAGCAACCCAGACCAAAAAACACCCATATGTTATAATCTTATTTTCATTTATCCTAGACTAGGAAAATCAATTTATGGTTGTAAATATAATGATTGATTGCCTGGGTAGCAATTTAGATTGATTAGAAGGGGGCATGAGGGAACTTTGTGGGTTGTTAGAAAGGTTGGTTATCAATTGAAATAATGATTATATGGAAAACACATCAACTAAATCTCACATAAATTTAAACTTAAAATCTGTGCATTTCCCTATAAAAACCAAAGGTATTGTCTGGTAAAAGTGTTGACCATTGTACAGTCCTGGTAGCCACTCTCATCAGCTAAGAAAATGACTATTTCCCCATAAACAAGACCATCTGTGATATATAATTCCATCTAATAAGTTTGGGATTTTGTTTGTTTGTTTTTGGTAGACTAGTATACTAGTTAAGTGACACACATTGCTATAACAAATTCTAGATTCTCAGGGACTTAATAAAAGTTTATTTCTGCTTTAAAAAAAAGTCATTGTTTTCCACCAAGACAAAAAGAGGAGAACTAATGATCTCTTTATGAGTCAAAGATTTTGCCAAAATCCATCAGTTTTTCTCTTTTTCTTCTCCACCTATAACTGCAGTCTTTCTAAAAACTTAAGTAAGAAACCCGGGCAGTGGTTAGTTAACCAAATAGTAAGGGGTTACCTGAATATGATTGCCTTTCCTGATGTCTCTTTTCAGTGTGAGTCACACATACTAGAAAAACTGACCTTGATATAAATTGACTGAGAAGGCTGTGTTTTATAATAACTAACTGTGGTATTGGAGTGAAATAGATGACTAAGATATTAAAGCTTTTGGTTAAATTTCAATAGGAACATAATCATAACTAGATAACAAATATACTTCCTTTTATCCATAGCTGAATCCAGTTCTTTCGGGTATGTCCTCTAACCAAAGGAAATATAAAAGGTTTTGAC
Source organism: Myotis lucifugus (assembly GCF_000147115.1). Taxonomy (NCBI): domain Eukaryota; kingdom Metazoa; phylum Chordata; class Mammalia; order Chiroptera; family Vespertilionidae; genus Myotis; species Myotis lucifugus. The sequence continues at coordinate 389,964 of NW_005871185.1, read as the reverse complement.
TTTTTCTAGTCTCTAGTTGTTGTTTTTTTCAGTTTTCAAAAAGCTCTTTTCTCTATTGTTGCTATGAGGAAAAAGAAACTGTTGCCAAGTAACAAGAAAATAGTGTCCAGCACATATCTGTGTCTCCTCAGCTGCATATCAAATGCAAAACGCTCAGCTGCTCTCAAGGACATGGTATGAGTGAGATATCATTCATAATACTGAGCACAGGCCTGCCAGTCCCCATGAAGTTCAGTGCTTCTCCAATAGTGAAATTCAGCTGTATATGTAATTTTTCTATCACACTTTGAGGAACAAGTACTTTACTAATGCAATTGCACTTTTCATTTACCTGAAGCTCTTTGCTTGATCATGAGCAAGTAATTTGAAGGAAGATTATTTTGCTTATTTCATTTCTTTGTCCTGACCAAGAACAGATGTCATATCTGAACTGCTTAACAAGACTTCCTCTTTGTTTAGAAGCAATAGGTAGTTAAATAAATCTATTGTGATTCACCTTGATGCAATACCAGGGAGTCACTTTGTGATTTCAGAAAGTTACAGATAGATGTTCAAAGAATTGACTCATATGAACCCACAAAATATTAAATGAACATTCACTCTGAGTAATCCCCAATGACTATCTACTGGCCATGTCCCCTTCTAAGAAAATTTACAATCCTCCATTTCTGCTGCCATGTGTTCACATCATGGCCAAAGTTAATTGGGCCAATGATGCACCTAAGGAGAATCAATTTTCTAGATGAATCAAGCAAGTTAATATCTTCTCTTGAAAATGTCTATTAGGAGACACATAGTCAGATGATAGTTTGCACTGGGATCATATAAGCTTGGTGCCATGTTAAGTTATATTCGGGAATGACAAACACATGTAGATAGAGAGGAGATAAAGGTAAAGTAAATAAAAGAATGAGAGATTGGAAAAGGAAGAGTTAAACAGCCCAAGAGAGAAGTAAACATTGACTTTAATAAGACTAGATTTTAACATAAGTTGGTTTTATTTTTCAATTATTCTTTTCAAATTGTGCCCAATTGAATCCCTTCCCTTTGACATAGAAAGATTCTATAATTTCTTGGTCATTTTCAGTTGTAAAATTTAGTTCATTCTCGTTTAATACTCCAGTCCTATATCTAATTCAAAGCACTTACTTCCTACCCTGCCACACTTCCATCCACCCTTCTAGTCACTTGTCATTTTAGAGGCTTGGGGGTGGAGAGGAAAGACATGAAAATGAGGAACTGTGCCCACACTTTACTTGGTAAAGTTATCTCTGGTGATAAATATCCCTGGACATTTTGGTTCAGTCTGAGTCTGATGTTGGATGCCCCTGAGGAGTCCGTAAGTGTGATTTTCTTAGAAAGGGCTTCACCTTGATCCTAGACTCCTCCACTGCTGATCACACCCTCAAACAGAGGCAGCTCTGTCCTTATGTGATCCTGATTGAAGTCCAGTTTCTGATCCTGTTTTTAATGTTAGGAATATCATGCTTGGCAGCTGTCTGAGCAGCTCTGTCTTCTGCCAATTCATTAATTCACTCTCTTCCACAAATAAATGTCTAGTAACTTCTGAAATCCTCTGTCAACAACTGAGTGTGAAAAGATCAAGGATAGACTAGAGGTTGCCTCATCTTTCTCCAAATATGCTTCATCTAAGCCCTAATACTATGAGATATTCCAGATGACCCACAGTCTGCCAAAACCTGTAGACGACAAGTGGACAACACCCCAAACTCAGAGGATGCAAGTCAAAGTCTGCCAAGAACTTCTTCATTATTTCTTCACTCACAATTACACAATAATGGGCCTTCGAGTTCTGCAATGTGGCCAACATCCACCCAGGAAATGAGATGCCAGTTCTATTTTCTACAGGTATCCCCAATCTCTCCTAGTGATTCTCTTCAACTGTCCTCAAACTTGCTTTGGTAATGGCCCTTAGGTACCCTCTTCCATGGTTCAGAATAGGAGGAATGTTTGAGGGGTGATGCTGAGTTGCCTCAGACCATTTTTAGTACACTCTGCCCACATCAACACCCTCTGACTCTTCCATTTATCTCTATCTCTCGTTTTTGTTTTTTATTTTCCACTAGGGAGTGGTGGAATGATCACTGGTAAGCTCCATGGAAAAAAAATCTGGCCATCATTATGGGCTGCTCCCAGGAATTCTCTTTAGAATATAAAGCACCCAAGAGTCTGTTGTAAGCCTACTTTACAATTAGCCTTAACTGCAATTCCAGAATATCATTCAACATCACTTACACCAATTTTATAGTTTAAGCAACTTTCTTTTGAGATCTGGCTTTATGTTCTGAGTAATCTAGTATTAAAAGAAATCCACTACTTCCTTTACCAGTTTCTGTGGGTTTTTGTTCTTATGTTCAAATTACTCAATGGAGACAATGGGCAAGTTCCCATAAAAGTCTCTGAGGAGAAATCAGATGATAGGTTATTAGGAAGAGTAGAATCTACTTGAAGGATAAAACTTATACACACAAACATTACAATATATCATATTATTTGAGTGAGTACCAAAGAACTGTAAGAGATGATGATACTCAGGGAAGCTGTTGGTTCACAACTGGCAACCATGCTAATGTCCTTTTCACTTGAAAAATACATTCATTTCATCCCAATAGTTCCCCAAAGTTTTAACTTATTCCAGAATCAATTTTAAAGCCTACATCTAAAGTCTCACCTAAATGAAATCTACATCAGATATGGGTGACACTCAAGCAAAGTATGATTCATCCTGAGATAAATTCTGCTCCAGCTGTGAACTTGTGAAACTAAACAAAATATGTGCTTCCAAACACAATGGTGAGAGAGGCAGAAGATAGGCATTTCTGTTCCAAAACTTAGAAATAGAAAAGAAAGAAGTGACAGTCCCATGTAAGTCCAAAACCTAACAGGGAAAATTCCATTAGACCTTAAGGATTGAGACTCATCCTCTTTGGCTGCATGCCCACAGCTCAGCAGGATGGCCCCACATAGTCTCTCTGCCTATGCACCACCCGGGGCAACTCTCTGCGGGGGCCATCCCTGAAGCTCTCTTGTGTCCTCTGTGGCTCCAGGTGGCTCTGTTTTTTGAAAGCTAGGTGGAGGAGGCCATGCCTCCTGGGCACATGCACTCTGATAACTGCAGAAGCTGCCCTGAGTGGACATTGTCAGAGTTTGCTGCCTGCAGGCTCCAGAGAGGTAGTCACAGCACACTGCGCTAAACTGGGGCCCACCAGAGTGACACCTGGGGCAATTAAGGAGCTTGGCACTGGAGTGTAGGGAAAGGAACTGGTAACAAGAAGAGGCACCGAACAGTGGAATCTTAAGTCCCACAGGTGCCAACAGTCCCTCCTTTGGACCTGCTGTACCTTTGCATCTGGCCTATGATGGGAGTAGTGCCTGTGATGATAATCACTGTTGGGGTCATCCTTGCATTGTCTTGGAGATTAGCTCATGGCTTCTGTTGAGATGGCTGATCCATACTAATCTTCTAATCAAATGGATGCTTATCCACACCTTCAGTTTCCCAAATCTTTAAGTTCTGCTTCCTGTTTTTGCTTAACAATACTGTCTTTAAGTGATTTACTCTTCTTGGGTTTTATTATAAGCAGGCAGGAGGTGTTTAAAAATAGCTTCAACTAAATATCCAATTTAATCACTTGCAAGTTCTACCTCCTAAAAAACAACATTATAACAGAAATACAGTTCAGCCAAATTCCTTGTCACTTTGTAACAAGGTTGGCCTTTCTTCCACTTTCCAATAACATGTTCCTCATTTCCATCAGAGATCTAATCAGATTGACCTTTACCGTTCATATTTCTACCAACATCATGTTCAGTGTTACTTAGGTATTCTCTAAGAAGACTGAGGGTTTCATTACAGCTCTACTCTTTACCCTTAATGGTTTGTTCATGGCAATGAAAACTTTTTCTAGCATGCCCCTCAAAACTCTCCCAGCCTCTGCCCATCACCCAGTTCCAAAGTCTCTTCCATAGTATTTATTACAATAACATACCCACTTTGTATTCATTCTGGATGCTGTAACAAAAATACCATAGACCAAGTGGTTTAAACAACATTATTTCTCACAGTTCTGAAGTCTGGGAAGTCCAAAATCAAAGCTCTGGCAGATTTAGTGTCTGGTGAAAAAAAATTTCCTGGTTCATAAATAGTCTTTTCTCACTGTAACCTCACGTGGCAGAAGGAGTAAGGGAGCTCTCTCAGGCCTCCTCTGTAAGGGCACAGATCTCATTTATGCGGGCTCCACCTTCATGAACTAATCACCTCCCAAAATCTTACTTCCAAAACCATCTCATTGGGGATTAGGTTTCAAAATAGAATTTTGAATGGAGATAAACATTCAGCCTATACCAGTAATCTACACTAATAAAAGACAAAGATGTTAATTGACCGTTCCCTTGCTATGCCCAAGCCACGGCCACCAGCCAATCGGAGTGAATATATGCAAATTAACCCAACCAAGATGGAGGCCAGCAGCCACAGAGTTGGAGCAAGCAGGAGGCTTGGTTGCCCCCGCGATGGAGGAAGCCAAGCTTCCCGCCTGCCCTGGCTGGCTGTGGCCTCCGTGAAAGGCAACAAAGTTTCAATTATAGAAGCTAAATAAATCCCAGATACCTGCTTCCAACAAGCCTCCACTGGGAGCTTGGGTGGTTTGGGGATGTGGCCAGCCTGCAAACAGCCATCAGCCCCTCACCCAGGATGGCCACATCCTCATGGGGTGAGGGTCCCTGCTGGGGAGCTTGGCCAGCCTGCAAACAGTCATCAGCCCCTCACCCAGGATGGCCAGGCACCCCAGCAGGACCCCCCACCCTGAAGGGGGTGTGGCCAGCCTGAAAACAGCCCTCAGCCCCTCACCCAGGCTGGCCAGGCACCCCAGCGGGACCCCCACCCTGATCCAGGACACCCTTCAGGGCAAACCAGCTGGTCCCCACCCATTCACCAGGCCTCTATTCTATATAATAAAAGGGTAAAATGCAAATTGACCTTAACAGCAGAGCGACTGGGAATCACTGGTCACTATTACACACACTGACCACCAGGGAGCAGATGCTCAGTGTGCTCCCACAGGAGGAGCTCTGCTCAGCCACAAGCCAGGCTGATGGCTGCCAGTACAGCGGTGGTGGTGGGAGCCTCTCCCACCTCCTCAGCAGTGCTAAGGCAGTTGGACATCCTCTAAGGGGTCCTGGATTGGAGAGGGTTCAGGCTGGGCTAAGGGGACCCCTCCCCATGCACGAATTTTGTGCACCAGGCCTCTAGTCTTAAATAAGTTAAATTTTCTCAATGTAAGTTGTCTTGTTATTTATCGGTGATAAATTTGTACCCATCTCATGGAATAGTTTTAAATATTATAAAATGACATTACATAATGCCATGACCTATATTACATGTGATGTAATCCTATATAATAAAAGGCTAATATGCAAATTGTCCCCTTGGAAGTGTGACTGACTGGGAGTTTGACCACTCGCTATGACATGCACTGACCACCAGGGGGGCAGTGCAGAACGAAGGAAGGCTCCAATTGGCCCTGATTTCCAGCCAGGCCTAGGGACCCTACCTATGCACAAATTTCATGCACTGGGCCTCTAGTATACCATAAAAGCCTAATATGTTAGGTGTCTGGTCGTTCAGTTGGCCGTTCAACCAATGAAAGCATAATATGCTAATGATATCCTAAGGCCACTCAACTGCTTGCTATGACGTGCACTGACCACCAGGAGGCAGACAGTCAACTGGTTGACCAGTCGCTATGATGCACACTGACCATCAGGGGGCAGATGGGCAAAACAGGAGCTGCGCCGCTCAGCCAGAAAACAGGCTCACAGCTGGCAAGCACAGCAGTGGTGGAGGGAGCCTCTCCCGCCTCCATGGCAGCACTAAAGATGTCCGACTGCTGGAGCAGGCCTAAGCTTGCAGTTAGACATTCCCTGAGGGCTCCCGGACTGTGAGAGGGCACAAGCCAGGCTGAGGGAACCCCCCTGAGTGCACAAATTTTATGCACCGGGCCTCTAGTATAATATACTATATAATAAAGCGGTAATATGCAAATTGACCATCACACCCTCGCACAAGGGGGCCGCCCCCATGTGGTCACAAGATGGCCACGCCCATGTCATCACAAGATGGCTGCCACAAAGATGGCCAGCAGGGGAGGGCAGTTGGAGACGATCGGGCCAGCAGGAGAGCAGTTAGGCGTCAATCAGGCTGGCAGGGAAGCCGTTAGGGGGTGATCAGGCTGGCAGGCAGAAGCAGTTAGGGGCAATCAGATAAATGAGCAGTTAGGAGCCAGCAGTCCCAGATTGTGAGAGGGATGTCCGATTGCCGATTTAGGCCCGATCCCACAGGGACACCCCATCCCAGTGCACGAATTTCATGCATTGGGCCTCTAGTAAAATACATAATATATAATACTATAGCGTATGTAATATATAACACATGTTATATGATATATAATAAATTGCCTTTTACATGGAAAATACTCAATGGTTCATTATGAAATTAGTCATTTTACTGATGAATAACATTAATTCTTTAATTATATTATTATTAATATTTACCACTTTAGATTTGAAATATTTAGAAATTATTGGTTATACCTGGAAACAACCTTAGGGATTCTTAGTCCCCTCTCTTGGTTTTATAGCAAGACTACTGAAGAAGCTTTACTAAGTAATGCCACTATCAATATTAGCAGCACATAAAAAGGACAAATATCTCATCTGCCAATCCTTTTGTTTGTGCATTACAGTTATCATCCAAATCTCTAGTACCATCTTGACTGCACCTGATTGAATCAGAAAGGGACACTTTACCCCCAAGATGGCCCAATTGTATTCTCTCTATCTAGTAGTATTTATTTGGAATATACATGACTTGGATTGACTGGACAAGCCTTCGTTGATTGCTTTACCTGAGAAGTCCTTGTAGAGCTCAGTGTGAGGTAGTATACACATATTAAAGTATGGAAAGCTGATCTGGAAAATGAGAGCAGGAGAGAGAGAGAAGCTATGAGAAACAGTAAGAATAAACTGGGTTGATTCCTGCTTCTTTAGTCCCAGGTTGTAGTTCTTAAGAGGCTCTTATACATTTCTTGCTCCAGGTTCTGAGATACAGCCTCATAGGGGACTTGCGAATGTTGAAATAAGTTAAAATTAATGTGAGGTTTGAGGGGAAATGTGTGAGCTACTTTGTGGTCATAAAAACCCTCCTTCTTCAACTTTCCCTAACCCCAAGGAAACAATGAGCTGCTTGATAGAGGATCTCAACATTATTCCTCTGGAAGAAAAAAACCTACTGTTGGTGCAATTTTCCAGGAGCATTTCTGCAACAATGTCACATGAAATAGAGGGTAAATATATTAAACAGGATAAAATGTGCCTTCTTTAATATAGGTGTCTTGACACCATCACTCTATCAGATCAAGATAATTTCAGTAAGTTCTCAGAAAAAATAGGGATCCTCTTATATGGGAATGTAATGTGTGGCCTACCAAAGCAGAAGGCTTTTTAAGGAAGGCCCTAGAGTTAGTTGAGCTGCTTACCTTATTTACCTATGGTAAAGTATCAAAATCTTGACTTTAACCTCTGTTACTGGAGGTTCTTCTGTGGTGTCCTGGGAAAGGAATTTCAGGCACACATGTATAGGAAGATTTTGAACAATACTGGTACTGTTTCAGAATTTACCAGGCAACTGAAAAACACACAATGAGTACTCAGAAGATTCAGGAAAACCCTTTATTTGCAGATGTACTAGTAGGGTGTCAGTTTATTTGCAGATGTACTAGTAGGGAGTCAGTTTTCCAAAGCCTGAGTGATGGGTATGGAGGAAGATTACCTTTTATCCCCTTAGTTTCTTTGTTTCCTAACTTCCGAGTTTTTGTGGTGGACTTTTGCAGCCCTACCTAAGTTGGTTAGAATGGGGAAGTAAGATTACATCTAAAGCCCTGGCCTGGGTGGTGCCAGTGACCTCCCCTCTGGCTAAGCTGTTCAATTCTTGGTTTATGGCCTTTTTAAACTGGGAGTATTTAGGAAAACAGATTATTGCCTAAGGACTTAATTATAGGCTAACAAAAATGTGTTTCAGAATATTGGTTATTGGCACAGATTCAGATTGCTACCCCCCTTCCCCAATTGTCTTATATTCCCCTTCAGTGCTATGCCCAATGAAAAGAGATACTATGTCATTGGATAGGAAGAGAGTGGGTAGGCTAGAATAGTGGCTATGAGGATAGAGGCAAAAGGAGAGTTCTCAGCCACCCTCTCTCTGCTCTCCTGGTTCCAAGTCTAGTGGGGGACCCTTAGAATTTAGGAGAAAACAAAGCAAAGTATGTGCCTGAGAGAGGGCCACAGGTATGCTCCATGAAGGTGCGCAGGTCACAGATGCCCTTGAAGAGGCTGTCGCACTCAATGAGGCATTTCCCCAGTACTCAGCTGGTAGAATGTTATACCCAGAGTTCGGGGTCCCCAATAATTCACCACCAGGGAGCCTTTTCAGATGCAAAAGCAGAGTTGTTTATTCAAACCCAGGTTTGGCTCCCGGTCTCTGTCCAACGCAGCGGTGAGATGAGAGAGCGTGTCCCGGGAGAACAAAGGTTATATAGGGCAAGTTATTCGGGTGGGCTTTAGGGGTGACGTGAGTTACAGAGATTGGTCATTTAGGTCAGAAGGGTCAGGAAGTGACCAACACATTCTGAAGGTTAGAGCCGTCCTCCACTATAGCCTTATTAGGACCTTAGCTGCATTTCTGGAGCTTCATTGGTCCACTCAGGTAGTGATTGGGGGAGTTAGGACAATACCAGCATTCTTGTGGTCACTCTCAGAAAAAAATGGGGGGGGGGGGCTTGGGCTGAGGGCCCAGCCTTGCAAGACAAGATAGAGGAGAGGGAGGAGAGTGTGTCTCTGCTCCGTCCTTGAAAAGGGAGGAGGGCGTGTTTCTGCTTTGTTCTTTCAAAAACATGTTCACTATCCCCAGATACAGCATGCCTGATGCCTCATTCATGACCAGGAGGTTCAGCTCCATCAGGCTGCTGAAGAAATCTAGCTTCTGAGGCCACCAGCCCACACTGATGCCCACCAGGCTCAGGAGGGTTAGGACCCCAGTTGCAGTGCCATCACTGGCACCTGAGGCTCCAGTAGTCCAGCTCAGTCTCTGCTCCAAGCTGGCATAAAAATTCTTAGATGTGTAACCTGGGCCAAGTTTCTTAACTTCTCTGTGCCTCATTTCCCCATCTGCCTGTCTGCCTCCAAGGCTAGATGAGACTCAGGCTGCAATAACTGCTGGGGCTGCCCTTGTGGTTGCCATGGAGACAGACCTTTATTCAACTTCTATATAATCCCTTGGGTTTGAAAAAGAGCAGGTATTTTTGCAAACTACTCAATCTCTTTTCTGTGTTTCCCTGGGCCTATGCTGGTGCCCCTCTATCCAATCCCTTTTCTGAATCTTCTAGGGTTTTGTTCCTTATCCTAGCAGATGTTCTTCCAAGATTTTCCCAGGCTAGTCCCCTCCCCATTATGGTTACCATTTTGGCTTCTACTGTGCATGCCTTCTAGTTCTGATCTGTCATTTGGTTTCTACTGCACATGTGCTTATCCCCTGCGACATCTTTGCTTCTACTGCACTCGAACTCAGTGAAAGGAATTTCCCTTTGCGTTTCTCCCTCCCTCCATTAATCCAGTAGATGGTGCAGATTGCTCCCTGGGATGACATGACTGAAAAGCATCTTTCCTGCCTACTACTGAGACAGAGAATGTTAGGTAGATAGGGGCAGGACCATGGGAGGAGGACATGAAACCGGGAACCTAGTTAGGTGGTGTTACTAAGACACCCCAACTGGGAGGGGAAGAAAGGGTGCACCGAGAGGCATGAACTTTAAAATGTATGGATATTACTAAGATAGAAAACGTGCAGATAACCAATCACAAGGCATTGAGGCTTGCGTATATACAAAAAAAAGTGTCCTCCCACCCCTACCCCTCCTCAGGGCACAATGGATACCTGACATTCCTGTTGCAGGGGAGCACATCCCCTGTGCCTTTGTGGCTTATGGCCTTGTGGGCCTCCACACAGGGACTAGTAGACTTTAATTAGCTTGGATACTAAACTACTTCCCACTGTAGCATGGAAAGGAAGCTTTGGACACTGGCCTGCTCCTGGAACACTAGACGCACCTTTTCCAGGACTGGCTTCTCCCAATAAAGTTTAGTTCCATTAATCATTTTTGTCTGCGATTTCATTCTCTAATTTTTGGGAGACAAGAACTCAGACTCAAAACACCCACCTTTTTTTGTTTCACTACAATGCCTGGAGTGACTGTGAAACTGATCTTGCCTAGTCAATCGGGCTTAATCGGATATCTGGCTTCCTTATCTTTTGTTAATATCTAACCAACTGCCTATTGTAACAGGTCTGTTCTATCCAGTTCCCTTGCAATTCTTTGGCTTAAGGCTTTTGAACAGACCATGTTCTTGCCGTTACGATGACTCACAACCTGTTTATTTCTACCGAAAATATGCAGGAAACATGAAAGTCTCCATAGTGAAGTAGTTCTAATATGAATTTCTAGTTCTTCCTTATTAAAGAAATGCCTTAGTTCTGTTTTTTATCATCTTATATCTGTGTCCCACACATTCTTACACCAGACTCTCTGCCTTAGGACAGGCTATTATTTGCTTCATGGCTCTTATTCAATTTTTCTAGCATTTCATACGTTTACTTTCAGTACTGACTCTATTAATTAATTTATCAGACGTTTGTTTACTGCAATAAAACAGTAAATTAGCTACTGTTATTTACTTAGTAACTTTGAGTGATCTTTTTGTCAACTTCTAGATGCTCTGTTTTATGTTTGGGTTATGGGTACTGTGATAATGAGGGGATAGCAATGCTGGAGTTAAAACCCTTTTCAACAAGATGGTCATTTCCTGATTAGGGTCTCAATTGCATATGGATTTCCCTATTGGGTAGAAACATTTCCTGTGGTTCTGCTTTGTTTGTATTGCCTGTAGCAGCATGAGGGGAGGGGAAGAGAGATGTGAGGTGTTAAGTTTGTGTTTAATTACTTCACAACCAATATCATGTGGTCTACTTTAGCACTGACAGAGAAAGAAATTCTTTAAGTTTATGCATTATGGATTTTTTTTATCCTTATCATGGATCACATTGTCATATACATAGTAAAAACTCAATAAATCCTTGTGTATTTCAATTGAATCATTTAGTAACAAAACACAAGTAACCTATGTACTTTTTTCAATCTCTTTATTCCTACATATGAAAAAAAAAACAATTGACTGGAAATAATATTCTGATATTTGTCAAAGTTTCTGAAGTATAACTCTATAACAAATAGAATGCCATAAGGTGATACGATATATCATTTTTATAGAGGAAGCATATGAACACCCAAGATTAAAGTATTGCAAAATGGCTAAATTATCAAATGCTAGACAAATCTGAGTAAGTAAGGTTGTAGTGGCAATCAGGAAAGGCGATTGTGATACCTTCTGATATTTATTTTGTTCAAAGGCATTGTTTATCAGCCAATGAAACTTTTAGATTAAAGTATTCATATCTTAAAAGATATTACTGCACTAAAACCTAGTTTCATGTGCATAATACACAATAACACAATGGTATTATTTGTAGATTTATTCTGTTCCTCTCCAACATTACTGCTTCTGAGAAGATTTCACCTTTCCTGTAGCTGAACAGTTCCTCCTTTGTCCCAGCAATTCTTTTAATCCATTATTATCAGTTAATCATAGTGTGTTGTAATTATGTTTAACATGCTTTTCAGCCCTTTGAAATTATGAGGTTTTTGAAGGCAGGAGACATAATTTTTTTTATTCTTAAAAATTAGCATAATATGTTCCCAATACATATTTGTAAAGAAAAAGTGATTTATTTCCTTAGTAGAGCCAACAATGTTGATAATGTGATTCAAAAATATAAATTATCTCATTGTAAGTGAACACAATCTTGTGCCCCAGTTTAATAACAGCATGTTCAGAATATATTATGGTTCATGAACATGAAAGTTTGGAATGCTTTTTATTTAATTTTTTTTTCAAAATGGCTTTCACACCTACAACTCCTGAGCTAAGAAGTACCAGTTGTGTGTATCATTACAAGTTTATCTCCTGGAATAGCTAACCATATTTTACTTTATGTAGGTTGTGTGTCTCTCTGTAGTGCATGTGTGCACATGAGGGTGTTCAGAGTGAGACAGCATAGCTTGTAAGCAATGATGATCTCAATATCATAGATTTCATTTTATTTGTGCCATTTGCCATTTATTATAACTTTGTTTTCTTCTTTTTTCCCTTTAGAGGATATTATGGTACATTGAACATTGATCAGAATCCTAGAGATTACTCTAAAAGGTATTTAAAATATTTTTAATAGTATAATTAAAATGATACAATATGGCTTCAAGAGAAAACAAAATAATTTAATAGAATGTATGTGAATTTAGTGTATAATAAAAAGCTAACACAAACCAATAGGTATTGTTCAATAAATTGATTTTAAAGTATGGGTTACTTGTGGACAAATCAATTTACATTTAGATTCCATATCATATCATTTATATAATATATTCCAAGTATATTAAAGACATAAAGAAAGCAGAAGAACTAGCATAATGGGAGAACAATTATTTTTTAAATAAAGGAGTTACTTTGTAATCTTTGAAGCAAAGGAAGAAATCATTACATATATTGATAATGTGACCACATACAAACTTCTAATTCTGCCCAACAAAATCATTATGAACAAAATGAAAAGGTAAACAACAAATGTGGCAAATTATCTCCAAAAAAAAGAAATTATTAAACATGCCATATATATATATATATATATATATATATATATATATATATATATTTTTTTTTTTTTTAAAGAGCATATTAGTCTTGGGCAAATCTCCTCACCTAATCTCTTCTTACCTCTCTGGGTCTCAGTTTACTAATACATAAAATGGAGCTTAATAATAGTGTTTATTTACAAGCATGTTGTTGGGAGTATATTAGGTAGTTCATGTAAAAAAGCTTTTATTTATTTGTTTGTTTGTTTGTTTATTTGTTTATTTATTTTTAAATCGTGCCTGGCATATAGTAAATGTTCCATAAAATGTAAATTGATGTTGTTATTACTAGATGAAAATATTGAGAGAAAAAAAGGCACAACATTTTAACATAAGAATGGTTAAAAGGGCTATGAAAACTGTGATTTCAAGATACTACTTTATCACATTACCAAAAAAATGAAAAATGAAGGCTGCCTCTCTCCTCCACCTGTGCCAGATAAGTTCTAATTCATCTCATCCAACACTGTGTCTGAGAATTTATATATTTTCAAAGTTCCCCAGGTAATTCCATGAGATTCGAACCAGTAGTGTAGATTCACCAAAACTGAGTGGAGGAAGTTAGTTTTAAAAAATAGACATATTTTAGGTACCATGCTGAATGCTGGAGTCTCAAACTAAAGAAAGGTGGGCTGGAAGATTTGAGATGCCAGAGCATTTAACCTGATGATTTTCCTTCACAATACAGGCCAGCAGCAAGGAGCTTTGCCCTAGGCATGGTGGTATCAGGTAGAACAAATAACACACAAAAAAGAAAAGAAATATATATTATCAAGGCAGTTTGTTCCTCAGGTTTTTCTGGTTCAAAGATATGATTACATATGCAATGAGCCAGGAAGGCTGTGAGGGTAGGTGTGGCAGAGATTGGCCAGCGAGGTTGATGGGGGAGATGCTGCTGCTTCTTCCATGGGACGTTTTTCCTCTAGGCATTGACAACTCCCACTTTAACAAACTTTGTTCCTCTGAGCACTTTTTTTTAATAGGCCTTGTCCTGGCCCCACCTTTGGCCTGCTGAGCTTCATTTTCACAAGGAATCCTATTAAGCCAGGTTATAAACAGTCCCTTGACCCTTATTATCCAATCAAGTTCAACTTCCCACACACCTGATACTTAAACAAGTTCTTACTAATTTTCCATCCATTTCTTCATCCTGCCCATTGGCATTTATAAGTCTGCACTTGTCCATCTTATATTTGGAGTTGCGTTCAAGCTCTCATATTGCAGTAATCTTGACTCCTACTGCAATAGTCTTAAAAAAGACTTCTTTGCCTGTTTAACTCTGCCATGTACAATTTTTCTTTGTCAATATCACAGAGCTTTTCCGTATTTTTGGAAATTGGAAAGACTCCTTGTACACAGGACTGTCCAGTGAGGTATAAGGAGAGTCAAATGGCTTTACTGTTCACGGAAAGTCTGAGGGAAGCAAGACCGCTGGCTGCTACCTAGGGTAGTCTTCTCTGCCAATAGAGTTTGAATGTATATTTGATTGTTGGCACAGCTGATGTTTGATGTCCAACGACCAGACCTTGGAGTTCTGCATGACTGAATATTTAGCTCCCAGGTAGGGGTAATGGATGGGATTTCCTCAAGTGGCTGCTCGTAGCTGAGAGCATTTTCAATGCTGACCCTTTCTGGTACACTGGGTACCTGCACATCTGGTTTCTCATTCTGGGACCATCCTATCACGGATTACATTTCCTTTATTTTCTTCCAACTCTCTCCATATCCAGGGTGTCTCTCTACTACAGCATGAGAATCTTTTATCTTTTTCCATACATTCTCTCACAGCAATTGTCTATGTGCCTGAGTGCTTTCCATTTCACTGAGGCCTTAGAATTTTTAAAAGCGACAATGCTTTATTTTTTGCTCTCTCTCTTCATTTTTGCTGTATCATGGTGCCAGTAAACATGAACACCTGAGTTACTCAGAGTTCAATGAGCCAAATAAATTTTTTAAAAAATAAAACTTACCTCACTTAAACTGAAAAAAAAAATGCCATTCTACTGGATAAGTAAAACAAGCAACGTAAAAACAGAGATAAATTACTTATCTCAGTAAATCAATAAGAAAGTCACACACTTTTTACAATTCATCTTGTTCATTTGCTCTGAAAATTCCAGTGGCTTCTCAGACACTCAAAAATATTTGACCTTCATCTATTTCTAACTTTATTTATTTTTAGGTGCCGGGAATCATCTGGATTTAATCCCATTTCCTCCACACACTGGGAATCTCCAAGAATCTCTTCATCAGGTTACATATTCCAATGATACATCAGAATCATCCAGATTATGGGGAAACAATTCAACACCCACTTTAGCCCTGTTAGCCCCACCCATCACGATTACCTCCCTATGAGCATCACACATGTAAATGTTTCAGCAGAAAGTCTCCCTCCTACAAAATGTGATATCATATAGAAAAGTTAAAAAAAATTAAATTCATGTCTAGTGAGACTTGTTGTATGAAGCATGTCATTTCTATATTTACAGTAGTTTCTGATCCTCTATACAAGTAATAAAAAGAATATGTAATTACTACATGTATTAACTACCTCTAAGTAGGTATTAAGTGTTTATATGTTATATTCCAGAATCCCTATTTCAGAAATAGGCACCTGTATCTTAATATGCTGCCTCTGAAAAACTTATTTTTCATAAACATATTTTTATTTGGAAAAATCAGTGTTCAGATTACTCAAAGAATATACTTAATCTGACATAAAATAGCAAAGCTCCTATGTATATCAGCTCTTCTGCTATATCTAAGGGCATTTTATAACACAAAAAAAATTTTGGTTGTTCAAACATTTTTAGAGTATAAAGGAAAATATTGTAACTGTTTTTATGCAA
>NW_005871185.1:343398-344595 GCF_000147115.1 Myotis lucifugus | reverse complement strand
GCTGTTCACTGCTTTGTAGAGATTAAAAATGTTGTGGAAACCAAGACAAACAAAGTATATAATTTCCTGCATCCTGCTAGCTTGACTGCTAGGAGCAGCTCAGTATTTTCACTAATGAATAAATAAATATACATCCCATGGAGAGCCTCCTAATTTTTACAGTTGTTCAAAATAATTTTTTTTTCAAAGGTTCCCCAAACTAATTAGATTACTTTGATTTCTGTTATCCAGTGTTACCTTTCAGTGAAAGGAAGTGTTGTGAGACTAATGGAAAATGACTTTAATGGGGGTGAGACATTGGGTACCTGAAATATTCTCTGTCATGGGAGAGATTCCTTGATGAAGTGGTCAGATATGAACTTAAGACAAGGATCTAGAATCCTCAGAAATATGATCTAAGGACCTAGACTTTTCTGCAAGAGTTGTGAAATAACTATAAAATGTAAACTCTGAGACAAGAATTGAGTTTTGAAAATAAAAGTCCATTTATCAAGTGTTTCTTGTGGGCCTACATGTTTTACACTGTATTATATCTGGGATTTTCAAAGAAATTAAACATGGTCATTGCTCTCAAGAACTCATAAGTTAGTGGCAAAGATAAATATGTAAATAATAATGAAAATAAATTGCAATAGTATTTCAATGATATACCAAAGTGAATTGTTTCTGTAGTTAGTTGATAAGATTTCAGAAAGCAGTGATATTTGAGCTGCATTTGAAGAAAAAGTCTGGGTCTAGCAGACAGGAAAGGGAAGAGGAAGATACACATATATGTCCATTGCATCAGTGCAATGGAAGGCCCAAGGCATACAATTAGTCCACTTCTCAGAGTACTAATGAATTCAGACTTAAATGTTTATGGAGCACGCCTACCGTGTGTACTTACTAGTAGGGGAGGGAAGTGAATTTTCTTCTTTTAGCACACATTTTCCTCCCCTACTTAAATGCAACCGTGATTAGCTTTGATTTAGTTCAAAGTTAAATCCTCAATGCCTTGGGGGAGAAAATCCCTGCCCTCCTGACACTCAGTGATGTAGAGGTTGGCACACAAGTAACACTAAGCAAATGTGAAACTTAAAAGTTAATTCACTATGTAGAAAACTGTTCTCTATAACCACCTCTCATGTATGCCAAGTAGTAATGTTTTAGTGACCAAGAAGAAATGGCATCTTATCTCTGCTCTATTCAGTAAGGGAT
>NW_005871185.1:339896-342772 GCF_000147115.1 Myotis lucifugus | reverse complement strand
GGGCTTCTTTATGAATAACTACTCTTGGTCCTTTAGACCCAAGAACCTCTGAATGTTCTGTGAATCCCCAAATCCTGGACTCCCAAACATCAACATCAAAATGCTTTTCTTCTCCTTCACCTGTGATCTCTCACACTAATCCTCCACTGCTGGTCAACCAATCGCCAATCAGGTTTACATTCAGGCAATAGTAGTTAGTTAATTAATTAATTAATAACAGCAATCATTTTACAACTGAACAGTGAACATTGTAAATAACCATTTATTTAGTAACTAGATGCCCAGTACATGAAAATTCATGCACTGGAGGGGGGGGGGGTCCCACAGCCTGGCCTGTCCCCTCTCACAGTCTGGGAGCCCTCAGGGGTGAGAGGTGACCTGGCGGTCAGGAGAAAGTGACGCCCCCATCACACCTCTGCTGCTGCCACTGCCAGCAGTGCAAGCCTTGGCCGGCCCTGGTTACCTGTGCCTTGGGCTGGCCCTGGGCTACTGGGGGGCTGAGGGGACTGGGGGTCTTCAGAGGCAGGCACAAAAGAGCAGCCAGGCCTGCCTGGGGGCGGGCCCAGCCTTGCCACACAACTGCCGCCCCAGCTGGGCTGAGGGGACTGGGCACCGCCATCTTGTGGCTGTGGGCACCACCATCTTTGAGGGCAGGGCAGTCAATTAGCATATTCCCTCTTTATTGACTGTGGGTGCCATCATCTTTGAGGGCGGGGCAGTCAATTAGCATATTCCCTCCTTATTGGCTGTGGGCGCCGCCCATCTTTGAGGGCGGGGCAGTCAATTAGCATATTCTCTCCTTATTGGCTGTGGGCGCCGCCCATCTTTGAGGGTGGGGCAGTAAATTAGCATATTCCCTCCCTATTGGCTATGGACACCACCATCTTTGCCATGGCGTGAGGGTCAATTAGCATATTCCCTCTTTATTAGATGGCATTCATCAAATGTTTATCCAAAGTGTACCACATCCACGACACTGGGGAATAAGCATATGCAGAAGCTGCTCTCTGTGTCATCAGTACATACTGCCTGTTAGACAGCCACCATGAAATACAACTGAAACACATTGTTCTGACACTTGGGAGTTTCTTTACTTTGAATGTTTATTTTTATCTGTCATGATGCAAAAAAAAAAAAAATTAAAACTAAATAAATAATAAGAAGGACTTAGCAATGGCAAGTGTTCCAGGTAATAGTAATAGCTATATTAGTAACTCTAGGCAAGTCTTATGGGAGCCATTTTTCTTTACAGTGACTTTTCATATCTCAGTCCTCATTCATTATGTGTTGATTTTATAGCATGACTTTCAGAGGACATGACTTTTTCTAAGGTCTGTCCCACTTAGCACTTGATAAACTCTTCCTGAGGGATCATAGTAGTAGGTAACATTTACTGAATTATTTCCAGTCATTATCCCTGCCTTTATGTGTATGAACTAATTGATTAATGTATTACAGACATCACTTCAGCTACCCCTTGTATGCAAATAATGCCAACTCAGACCTCAATTCTACATTCCCACCTAAACTTCTATCTCCTTTGTGGACATCTCATCAAGATATTCCACAGGTTCCTTAATCATGTGGTACCCAAAATTAGATTCATCATCATCCCTGAAAATGTGTCTTTCTTCCTTTAATAATAAATTGGGAATGATTTCATCACTACTTACCTGACCTATAACTCACTACAAACTTCTTTTTCTTCCTCAAAATTGCATCTGATTAATCTATCAGCAAATTCTATAGATTCCAATTATTAAAAGGCCCCTGGATCTTTTCTCCCATCTTATCCTCACCACATTACCTTACTAGATTGTTTCAATAGTATTATATGTTTCCTCTACCCCTATAGGATCCTTTCACTCTCAGAGTGATTTTCCTAATATGTTTACGTCATTCTTTTGCTTGAAAATTTTCCGTGGTTCTCCCTCACATACTATTCAGGCATCAAAATATAAACTATATGTGTAAATATATGTCAATTCATGTCCACCTGGTTCTCAAATAGGTCCAGCCTTAAATTATATTAGTCATAACTTTATAACTTAACTTAATTACTGAACCTAAAGCATGAGTCTTTATTTGATTCTGTACAAAGTTTGAAGAATATTTCTGTGATTCACTAATTGTTCAGTGGATCTTTTAGGGTCCACATTATAGTATAACTAGACAATGGCTTAATTTTAAAAATTTGACTTTTAAGACCAAATGATTTGAGTTAGAAATCAAATCATTTACACATTAAAATTTAAATATTAAATAAGGCATTATCATAGGTTTCTGAACATGAATTACTACTCATCATTTAGTATAATTAATTGTATAATATTTAATAAAATGAGTCATACTATTCCAAGTGTTCAAAATTTTGCCAATATTCTTACTTGTTTAAAAACAATATTTTAAATAAAATAATTAAACTTCATTTAGATTTTTGATATAGTTCCCAAGAAGATAAAATAGCAAAAATGAGACATTACTTAAAACTATGAAATTTATTTTAGTTCTTTTTCTTAAATTGAAAAATACATGCTTTGTGACTTCATTTAAAAAATAATAACTTTAGATTGAGATACCTTAACAAATTAGTTTTTTTTTTTTTTCTGAATCACAATTAATGACTTATTTAAGACTAGAGGCCCAGTGCATGAAATTCTTGCATGGATAGGATCACTAGGCCTGGCTGGTGATAAGGGCCAATCTGTGGGGTGACTGGCAGGATGATTGGGGGGACCCCATGGCATCCTCCTTGGCTGGCCTGCAGGGCAATTGGGGGTGAGGCAGCACTGGCTTGCTCCACCCCCCCAGTCCCCCCACTGAACCCCACCACCTGCTTACCGGCCATCCACACTCCCCTCCCCTGCCCGCTGCTG
>NW_005871185.1:336427-338093 GCF_000147115.1 Myotis lucifugus | reverse complement strand
TCCTTTTTCTTTAACTGTGTCTCACTAGCATGCATGACCCAGTTCTGGACTCACAAATCTAAATTCCAATCAAGTTCTCTGTTATACTTAATGAACATTTCAATGACATTCTCATCAGTCACCTGTTATAAACACTAAAAGGGTTGGAATATTTTTTCCAAGAATTAACAGCTAGTACCTTGTGAAATGAAGGTGTCAACAAATCTGCCTCAGATACCAAATATAAGAGACTAATCATACACAGAGGCAGAAGCATATAAAACAGAAACATTAGAGTTCTAGAGAGGATGGGACAGGATAGAGAGAAGGTAGGGAACAATCCCGACAAGTGGTGCAAGGAAGTAGGAGCTGACATCCTCTCACCAAAGCCCTGTCGCTTCTGCACATGATCATAGGGAAACAATTTAGTGCAGGAAACCCCTATGGGGTCCTGGAAGTCACAACAGCAAGGTCCCCTTCCTAACAGGAGGCAGAGACAGAATTTGGCACCACAAAATTTAAAATGGAAACCCATAAAATCCCAGGAACTAACTGACCATCATGCAACTTGGCAAGTTGGTCCTCCTCCACTAGGACACGTACTTTTTGCTTCTTTCACAGAGCCACCTGGACCCTTGACTCTTTCTCTTTCTCTATCTGAATAAAAATTGCTTTGTTCTCATTCTGACTCATCTTTGAAATCTTTCCTGGCTGAGTCAAGAACCTGAAGGTCACCTAACTTCAGAAAGATCCCAGACTGCACTGGGGCAAGGCCAACCTCCCTCCTCCTACCTCCCCCCCCCCCCGCCCACACACACACAGACTCACACACACACCTCCCCTGCACAGAAGTAGTAGGGTAACAAGGACAATCCCATGGGTTATTGAAAGGTACAGTTTCAGTTTTTAGCTATGTGGGAATATAGTCTTATAGATCAGGTGTACTATATATGACTCACTTTCAGAGGAATGGTGTGAATGTGGCAGTGTTAGGGGTTGGGAATCTAGATAGAAGTTTTGCCTTATAATCTTTCTAACACCCCATAAAGCCTCATCTTTTTCTCATACTCAATATCCTTTCTTCATGCTCCCCTACCCACTGTTCTTCCACTGTTGGTGTTTGACTATCCTGTGCCATCTGAGATTGAAAACAAAATTGTTTTGAAACAGCTCAAGAAACAGAAAAGTTAGAACGGGAAGTGAAGTCAAAGCACATCCTATGATTATAGCAAAAAATATTACTTTTTCCTATCATCTTTTAAATTCTTCTAGCTGGGCTAATCAAATTAACAGAGTCAGATTAGCAGAAGAAAATCAAATTTTAATATGTACCCATGGGAATTCATGAAAATTCCAAAGACAGTGAGGCAAAATAAAGTATATATGCCATTTTGGACAATGGAAGAAAAGGGGGTCAAGATCTTAGATTTCAAAAGTGAGAATGGATGATTTACAGGAAATTGAGGAAGAGCAGAGCACACGTGGCAGGCAAATCTTGCTTCATTGAGACACAGGGGAGATCTAGCTATCAGGAGCCTGAGGCCATCCCACCCACCATACTCAATTAGAATTAGGCTAAGGCAAGCATCCTAAGATTTCCTTCCTGAGGAAAGACGAAGGGACAAAATTTCTTTCTGAGTCTTTTGCTTCTTATATTAGTTTAAATCAATATCCAAAAGGCAGCTTC
>NW_005871185.1:327386-335809 GCF_000147115.1 Myotis lucifugus | reverse complement strand
GGACTGTGCCTGGTTAACCAAGGCCCCATTCTAATATGGAAAAATTGGACTCTATTGTGGAAAATTTGCTATGTATGGAAAAATGGTCTATTTTAACAAAGCGAATAAACTTTTGTCCATTGTTCATAAGGGAATTTATGTTATCTTTAGTGTTCCTTAATTATTGTATTTCTTTCAGTTTTTACTTTTGGGTAATGTCTGGAAAAATGTTTTTGATAAATGTGTTTGTAAATACAGGGTTTAATTTTAACCAAAGAAATCTATTTAAGTCAAATAACTTTTATACTGTGTTTTGACCCAATTTAAGCTGAATTTGATTTATTTATGACCTCCATTATTTCCCACAGCTATTTGAGAAATAATAGTTTTTCCAAAATATTGTAATATTAAGATGTTTATTAATAGTGATTTATAATTTACAGAGCTGTTAATATGCATGAGTTAATTTCACTTGAGTCCCTTGATATTATGGACAAAAAAAGGGGCCACATGCCTAGCCGGTTTGGCTTAATGGATAGAGTGTCCAACTGCAGACCAAAGGGTCTCAGTTTCAATTCCAGTCAAGGGCACATGCCCAGGTTGTGGGCTTGATCCCCAGTAGGGGGCATGCAGGAAGCAGCCAATCACTTATTCCCTCTCACCATTGATGTTTCTATCTCTCCCTCTCCCTCTCCCTTCCTCTCTGAAATCAATAAAAAATATATTTTAAAAATAAAAATAAATAAATTTTAAAAAGGGGCCACATACTAAATCTGACAAGATCTATAAACTCAGAAACCAATGGATGGCTCCAATGATCTGAACATAAAAATTCCTAACTAAAAGTGAATCATGGCTGATAGTCACATCCTAGGCCTGTGGTTTCCAAAGGTAAATCTTTACCTTAAGTAAGCCTATCTACTGTCTTTTTAAAAAATATATATTTTTATTGATTTCAGAGAGGAAAGGAGAGGGAGAGAAAGGTAGAAACATCAATGATGAAAATCATTGATCGGCTGTCTCCGGCATGCCCCACATTGGGGATCAGTCCCTCCTGGTTCATAAGTCAATGTTCCACCACTGAGCCACACTGGCCTGGCTGTCTATTGTCTTTTTGCATTCAAAGTAATCCCCTTTTTCCCCTCAGGTTACACCCACCAGACCAGAGCAAGATCACAGAATCCCTCATTGGTATCTTCTTCCCTAAATACCACTTCTATGTTCTGTAAATGTTAATTATTAACTATCCTATAGCAACCAATGTTTTTTAAAAAATACGTATTTGTCTCTCAATTTTATTTTTTAGCCAATCTGAGTTTCCTGCTTTGCTTTCTCCCACCTCCTTAATCTACCACCAATGTATTTCATGTAATCCCCCTTATGTTTTCTCCTTTGATTCTAATGTAAAAAAAATAAGCTGTAAAACTGCCATTCTCAAGAGCATTTTTTCAATCCATTGAGACTTTGCTTCCTAGCATTTATCATCAGTTTGGCTCAAATAAACTCATAAAAATTTTCTACAGGTTTGGACATTTCTTATATTAACAAGGTGGATGATAGTTTTCATTTTTACAGAAGAATATCAGAGATTAAAAAAGATTAAATAAATTGGGTAATTATTTCAGGACCAGAGTGAAACTGTAATAATAGAATTAGTGACAATTAGACAGTGGCAGTGTGATCAGAAAGTTAGATTAAGAGCCATCCTTCAAAAGTTACCAACTGTGTGAGGTTTGTAAAGTTCTGAAACTCAGCGATTCTGAGTTTTATTGACTATCAAATGGAGATGGTTATAATTACCTCACCAAAATTTTATGAATGTAAAAATAATATGAAGAAAACAGTAGGGGTGTGGTACCTATTATGTGATCAGTGAATTGTAGTTCATATTACTATTAGCACTCTTCCTCTTGCACATACACTAGTGTGTCTTTTCTTCACATTAAAAAAAAATGCATGTCAGGATTCTTATTATGGAATCCCCCTCCTCCCCAGTACTGGGGTTTAATCAGATATGTCAAGAGGAAAGGCTCTTGGCTTTGACAATGGCATAGCAGGACAACATTTCTGAAAACCTTCAGCAGAAATATCTACATCTAAATGGGCAAGAGTAAATTCTCATTTTATTTTTAAAATTCTAAAAAGTACAAGAGTTAAGAGTCACACTGAATGTTAAACATCTGAGAATCTAGGACATCCTGAACTTGCTTTCTTCCAAAGATGTTCATGGAAGTACTCACATTGGACCAAGTTAAAAGAAACTTAGCAGCAGGGTTCTTAGACCCAATGGAAGCAAGGTGAAAGCCATATAAGCTTAGTGGATAAACAGTCCTAGGTCTGTGACTTTCACTGAACCCATTACACCCCTTGGGGGCTGGCAATTGCAAAACCTCTTCCAGTGGGTTTAGTGTTGCTGGGGAAACGTGGAATATACTCTGAGTTTCTTCCCTTTTAATAAAATGTCAATAGTAGGCATTGTGTCCAACATATTTGAAAGGAGAACTGTTGTCTCCTACCCTGGCTGTCTAGAAGAAAGATTTTCACATGTTTCTGAAACACAAAAAGCTAATAGGGTAGTACTTTGAACACTTAATGCCACAGTGTTTCTTATTTTGCCCTAATTAATTAATATTGATAAGCCAACAGACAGGTGAGACTGAAGTAAACAGAAGTTGGATATCCAATGAAAGAGAACAATCTTTTAACTTCAGTGAATCACACCCTGAGAGTAAAAATTTCAAACATAACAGCCCAGAAAAAACAACAGGAGAATCTGAAAGTAGTATTGTTTTGATATTCTGAAGAGGTTTCTCAGGTACAATTGGCAGCCTTGGACTGAGAGACATTCAATTAACTTTCCCAGATCTTAGTATATTCATTTATCTTAGAAAAGAACAGAATTTTAAAAATTAAACTTTTACTCTTCTGTAATAATCTTATTTCCTTATCCACTCCTTGCTCTAGCTACTGCTTCAGGTATTATCACCCTATAACTTATTTGCATGTTGCCTCCTTAATATGTTCACTAATATAATACCTTGTGCTATTATTTAATTAAAGAATAATTGAATAATTATAGGACATTGACATCATAAAACACTCAGATAAATGAGCTGTTCACTTTCAAATAAAAAGCATTTGGACTCAGCTATGTGACGAAAAGTAATCTCTTCCAGTGAGAATATCACAGGCTTACGAATGATAGTTATCTTCAAAAATGACATAAACACATTTGAGTTTGAAAGATTAGAAACATCCTGAATCTTTCTCATTTACTGAGGAACAGAAATTCTTAATTATAAAGATAATTTAAGTGAGCCCTGTTGACTTAAGATCTCTTACATGTTTAGAAAGGACAAAGCAGCCCTGGCTGGTTTGGTTCAGTGGAAGCAGGGACTACAGAGGCAGACAATAAAATTACAAGAATTAGGTTAGCAGACACCAGCATTGGCTTATTATTTTACTATCCGCATTTAACAGAAGAGGATATTGAATGTACCAATAGAGGGTATTGAATGACCTGCCCAAGATCCCACATCTAGAAAGTTGATGAGCTGATATCAAACCCTGACAGTATGACTCCAAAATTCAGACTCAACCATTCTACTAATTTGAAAATATCACAATAAAGTTTTAAAACTGGCTAAAAATATATTGGATGGCTAGTGAAAAGATTTATGCAAGCTTAAAAAGTATTTGGCCCTCTCAATTATGTTGTGTACTTAAAAGAGGAGCTAAAAGAAATCCAAAAGGCTTCCTTCTCAAAATTAAAGAAAAAGAAAGTTGTGCAGATTTCACTCAGTCCAATTAAAATATATTTATTTAACAGATGTATTTTTAGAAGCTACCACATGCCACACGCTACGTACCTGAGATATAGTAGAAAAATATGCAAAAATCACTGCCCTTGTAAAGTTACATTCTATTGGAGAAAGGCAGATATTATAATTAATTAGAAGGTAGTTCATTCTGTACAGGAAAGAAAAATAGCAGGGAAGGGCAATGAGGAATTGCATTGTAAATAGGGTAGTCTGGTAACTCTTTACAAAATATGCCATTTGAGCAAAATCTTAAAGGAAAGCCTTACAAGCACTAGGAGGAAGATCGTATCAGGCAGAGAAACATTAAGACAAAGCACTGATGGCAGAGAATGGCTGACATGTTCCAGGAGCTGGGAGGCCAGCATAGAAGGAGCAGGACTAGTGAGGAGCACAACTGGAAGAGATGGGACCAGCGAGATACTAGGGAGACAGATTTTGTAGGGCCTTCTAGACCATGGAAAAAGGCTTTGGTTTTTATTCTAAATGAGATGAAGAGGCATCAGAGGTTTTTGAACAAAAGAGACACATAATTAAATTTACGTTTAATAGTACTACTCCAGCTCCTCTATTGAGAAT
Source organism: Myotis lucifugus (assembly GCF_000147115.1). Classification (NCBI taxonomy): domain Eukaryota; kingdom Metazoa; phylum Chordata; class Mammalia; order Chiroptera; family Vespertilionidae; genus Myotis; species Myotis lucifugus. The sequence continues at coordinate 331,433 of NW_005871185.1, read as the reverse complement.
AGACTACAAGGTGGCAAGATAGAAATTGAGGAAAGTAGGAAGCAAATGGCGGTGCTATCAAGAGATGACGAGAGTGGGCCCATGGTGCTGGCAGTGAAAGTGGTACAATTTAAGATATATTTTAAAGGTAAAGATGAGAGAATTTGCCAGTGAATTCAATGTGAACTATGAGAGAGGTTTTTTTTTTCAACATATTGAGTTTGAGATGTCTATTAGACATCCAAGAGGAGATATGAAGAAGGCATCTGAATACAAGATGTGTACATGTAGGTTTAAAATTGTGAGTACATGAAACTGAATTTATTCTTGTATTATTATTTATTAATAATTGCATTACTTATTTGTATTATAACTCTAAACCTACTTTTGCCCACCCCTGCATATGAATCTGGCATTCAGAAAAAGGTCAGGTGAGAGATAAAATTTTGTGAGTCATCATTACATGAATATTATTTAAAATCACAGCAGTCAAAGGACTCAATCTTGGGACATTCTAAATAAATTTAGAGGAAGAAGTACCATGAAAGGAGAATGCAAAGAAGGAACCAGTTTTTAGTATAAAACCAGGGATATGAACCATTAAAAAAAAAACTAAAAGTTTAAGTAAGATAATGACTGAGCATTAACTGTTGAATTTATCAACATGTAGGCATTTGGTTATACTGGTAAAACTGCAGTGGTGGGAATGAAATCTTCATTGTAGTTGATTTCAGGATGTCTAGGAAGAAAAGATCAGTGGTAATGAGTTTTGATTACTTTTTGAGCATTTTGCTATAAGGACAAAGAGTGAAATTGAAATAGTAGCTACAATGGATTTGGGATCAGGACAACTATTGTTAAGATATGATAAATATTGGCCCTTTTGAATGTTAATGGGCAAGATCAAGGAAAGAGAGAAGCTTGCTGGTAGAGAGAAGATAGAGGAAAATTGTTCAAACAAAATCCTTGAGTAAGAAAGGGGAATGGGATTTGGAATAAGTGGAGAATTTATCCTTAAAGGGTAATAGAAAGAGTTGCTCATAACAGAAGGGAAGCCAGAATGTGTAGGTACAGGTGTCAGGAGGACAGTAGATGTGGTGCTGAGCACTCATTGGCTTGAATTTTCCCAGCAAGGTAGAAAGCAAAGACACCTCTGAGAGGAAGAGAAGTATTTGACCTCAATGTATAAATTGACATTTTTTGTTTTCCTTGTATTCCCACCACAGTTTAGCTGGGAGTTTATTCCTATACTTGTGTTTTGTTTCGTTTTGTTTTGTTTGCACCCACTCCAGTTTGAAATCCCTTTAACATCTCTCTGAATGACTTGAATGCATTAGGTTTTTTGGTAGTAAATATCCTCACTGGAACCACAATGGCTCAGTAGCTCCAGCAATGCTGGAATTTCTCCATAAGCACCAGGAAACCCTCTTAAATCTCTGACTCTGCATTCTTTTCAATAGTTGCAACTTCCAGCAGGGCTTGAACACTGGGGTGTCTGACAACAGCTGCTTAAGGTGAACATAACAAAGGAGGAAGAAAAATAACATTAGGGGAAGCATTGTCTCTCAATAGGAGCTGTCCCTTCCAATAAGTCTCTCTCTCTCTCTCTCTCTCTCTCTCTCTCTCTCTCTCTCTCTCTCTCTCTTTCCAGTGTTTGTTAGTCAAGTTGGCAGGAATACCAAACATTAAAATTTGAGAAAGACCCTGTTTTATTTAATCACAGTATTAACAGTGTAGGGTTTAACCCCTCTAACCCCAGAGGCAACTGCTGCCACCAATGGAAATGATCCAGTTTTAACATTTTTCAAGAAGTGAGCATATGGATAGATAGATACTCATAATAAATTTCAGAAGTAAATGTAGCCACTGTTTCCTATGAAATAAATGAAAAAAGTTTCCCTTATTACTGAAGAGTTTGAAATAGCAGTGGACATCTGGGACCTCAATTTAAGAAAAACAAGCATATTTTCTTGGCTTACAAACCAGTCCTTTTGGTAGCAGCAAAACTGAAAGATCATTTCCTATACTTTTTTACAATATATTTTTGTTGATTTCAGAGAGGAAGGGAGAGGGAGAAAGAGATAGAAACATCAATGATGAGAGAGAATCTGTGATCGGCTGCCTCCTGCATGTCCCCTACTGGGGATGGAGCTCATAACAACCCTGAGCATGTGCCTTTGACCAGAATTGAACCCTGGACCCTTCAGTCTGTAGGCCAACCCTCTATCCACTGAGCCAAACCAGCTAGGGCTCCTATTTTATTTTCCTTTAAAATAATATTTGGTTTGGTCCTGTGTGGCTCATTTGGTGGGGCATCGTCACCTCGTGCACCAAAAGGATTCCTGTCAGGGCACATGCCCAGGTTTTAGGCTCGATCCCCAGTGGCGGTGGGGGGGTAGGGGGGTGGGGGTGGGGCATGCAGGACACAGCCCATCAATGTTTCCCTCTCATATTGATGTTTCTCTCTCAAAATCAATAGAGACATTTTTAAAAAATGATTTGATTTGAGATGGGGGTGATGGGAGTGACTCTGGCCCAAGGCTTTAACTACAAACCTCTATTATGATCCATGTTCTGCTAACAATTTGGTCTAAGGAGAAAAATAATATGCATCTTCACCACTGACAGCTATAAAGAAGTGAAATGTATCAGTTAAATTCCCCTCTATTACCTCCATACATATGCATATTTTTAAATGATTGCCCTAGTAATAGGAGCATGGGCAATACTCTAATCCCGTCACTATTCATTTTTCACCATTTTTTTTAGTTTAATCACTGCATATAGACATGGATGACTGATTATGACATTATAATTAAGTATTCAATCTATACACATTAATGATAAAGAAGGTACAACTTGACTTATATTGGCCCATTACTTATCTTTAACTTTATACTACTGGCATTTTTTTAAAGTTCAAATAAGTAATATTTTTTAAAAAACATTGAAATTTTACTCCACAGTGAGTTGAGTCAAAAGGAGAAAAGCACTTTTACATTTTCATAAAACATGTATGAATCATGAATGACCTTTCAAAAAATGTGTTTTAAATATCTACTCTCAGAGTCTCTTTTGGCTATGATCAAAGAGCAGAAAACTATCTAAATGAACTTAACTGTAATTTGAAGAATTTTAATAATTCCATTTAATTGCAAATAGCTATTGTCTGCCATCTGGATAAATTTGTCATTATTTTGATGTAGTACATACTATATATATATATATATATATATATATATATATATATATATATATATATATATGACTCCGGGGTTCACCGAGATTATTTTATTATCTGTATGGGTTCTAATACATGAATCAAAACTCTTTCCTATAAATCCCATTTGTAACTCATAGTTTCAATACCTGTTTATATAACTATTTTGTAAAACATTGGGTTGGCTTGAATCACCAGTAAGATATTTGGTGTCATAGTCATTACATTTTTTCTTTTCAAACAACCCTCTGTTTATATTTTTGTTTTTGTTTTCTTTCACAGATTCTGTTGCAGTATCTGACTGTTGAATGTGTTATGCCTGTTGGACTCCAGGTTTCTGGGAGGATTTAATAAAAAAGATTAAGAAAAATATCATTTCAAGTGACTTAATACAACTCCCTTGAGTAGTGTTTCTAAATGTTCTTAGCAAACTAATATACAAGTATTTTCAATACATTATAATTTCTCATAAGTTTTTAATCCTCCTTCCACAGTTAGCATTTTTTGTTTTAATTAATTTTTCTCTACCATCACTCATTTACTCTTCTAACTCTTCTTTCTTTAAATCTACACTAATAAAAGACAAAGATGCTAATTGACCATACCTTCGCTACATCCACCAGACAATCAGAGCGACCATATGCAAATTAACCCAACCGAGATGGCGGTTAATTTGCATATACCAGCTGGGAGCGAAGACTGAAGACAACGTGAAAGCGAAGCGCTGCAGAAGGGAGCAAAGTAGAGGAGGTGGAGACAGGAAAGGAGCCAAGGAGGCGGAGGCGGGAGGGAAACAAGCGGAACAAGCCGGGGGGGCGGAGCAGGAGGGAAACCAGCTGGGGGGCGGA
>NW_005871185.1:240192-326947 GCF_000147115.1 Myotis lucifugus | reverse complement strand
TATATATATATATATATATATATATATATATATATATTCAAGGACCAAAAAACTTAATCTCAAAAATATAACTTACCCAAGTTACACATTAAGTGGATAAAATAGAATTCAAACCACATATTATCAAAATCTGTTCCTCTCACTTTGCCATTTTCCTACCACTATCACCAGGAAGAATTTAAGTAACAAACCATTTGTCCTGAATATTTCTTGTCCTAGGTCCCCTGCTTATTGAGAAACACTAGGATCTCCTCATCCAAATGCTGCTACTGCCAGGCAGCTTATGCTCAGAGTCTAGGTATGAAAGTGATATCCCTGCAGTTGATGGTCACTAGCCTTATTCTAGTCAATGGCAAAGAAATGCTTTTCTCCTTTTACTTTATTTTATTTATTTATTTATTTATTTATTTATTTATTTACTTTTCCAAGTGAATGTCCAAAGGATACTGCTCATGCCCTAGCATTGTTATAGAGGCTTTTTAGTGAAACATGTTTTATAGTACATACAACTAAAACATAAGCCCATAGATATCTGGACCACAAAACAAATCTGAGTGATCTTCACTGTACTAGAAACCAGGATTTCATATGGGTCATACTTGTTCACTTGACTTTCCTTCTCTTAATGTGTGTTTTCTTCTAACAGACACCTCAGTTCCTCAGTAAATGTGCTTTGGATAAGATGCATATCTCATATTTATAATTTAAAATAAAATTATTAATCATATTTTATTTAAATATTCTATGACAACTGCAGTTTTAAATCATAAAATGAGGAACTATGGTTCTTAGCCATGATAAATATCTAGTACATCTAGAAACGGGTGTTAATAAATTAAATACATTTCTTTTAAAGACCAAAAGCCACTCATCAATGAATCTAGGCCTATTCTGTATAAGAAATACATGAATACCGTCTCTTCCCTCAGAGATAGAAATATAAACCACTCAGGACCTTGTTATTCTGTTACTTTCTTGGTGCATAAAACCCTGAAGAACAGCTCAAGGGTAAAGCAATCAACTGAACTTTAAGAAAAAGTAATACCATATGTTTGCTGCATACTGTAAATATTGGGTAGTATATATTTTTTTAATTAAGTCATTGATTCCACAGCTGATTTATGTGTGTTCTAATAAAAAAGAAATTAAGTAATCCTGTGCAAGAAATTATCATCAATTAATATATGTAGTATGGTTGTCCATATTTAAGAATAATCAGCATAATTAAAAAAATAAACTTTAATATCAAATATGTAAATAATGATGGGACAATGGTGTTAAAAGGTCGTAGGAATCCAAGACATCCAAATACAACTATACTTAGACAAAAGCATTGTGCTTCTCAACTTACTTCTTTCATTTGATGTGTTGAAAGGCCATAATTCACATTATCTCGTACTGCTTTTCCACAACATGTTTCCTACAGTTCTCTGCAACTAAGGATTATGCCTTTGTATTCCATTCACAGACCACAGGACATGAACACATAGCTATTCCTCTCATCTGAAACCAATACATGTCAGTACATATGGAGAACCCAGCATGAGAGATGGTGGAGACAAACAGCATTGTGGTTTCATATGTGCTCTTAGAACCAAAGATATGCTGCTGTGTTATTAAATTAGTAAGACATTTCCCACACATTTTAAAGCAACTTTTCAGATATTATCTTATGAATTAAGTGTCCTAAATATATCTCAGCATAGCCTTGGTCAGGTGCCTTAGTTATTGGAGTGTCATCCCATACACCAAAATGTTGTGGGTTTGATTCCCAGTCAGGGCACATACCTAACTTGCAGGTTGGATCCCCAATCAGGGCATTGTATGTGAGGCAACCAATCAATATTTCCCTTTCACATTGTTGTCACTCTCTCTCTCTCCTTTTTTCTCTTTCTCAAATCAATAAAAACATACCTTCTGATGAGGATTTAAAAAAATTCTTAGCATATCTTCTTCCTTCAGGGTTGTCAGAACTCATAGTGCCTATTAGAATGAATGTAAGATTATAAGAATTAATAAGTAAAGAGAGAGGATAAGGTCACTGCCAACCTCTCAGAGAATGCCCCAGATGAGGGTGAAATAACTCATCTTGTCATAGGAAAGAGTTAAGGTGCTTTGACTCTATCATGGTAGAATTTATGAGGAATAATACTGGGAGGGGCATTGTGATAATGTCAGGGTATCACTCAAATAACCTCATATTCGTAATACAGGGAAACTTTCATAGGTTCACTCATTTGTTCATTAATAATTTCATTTATTTATTCATTTACTCATTCATTTTTATTGTGAACCCATTGTCTTAGTAAATCACAAAACAAACCATATTGTTTAAGATAAAAAAATATATAGGAGTCATTACTGATTCTTTACTTTCTCTTTCTCTCTTCCTTTACCTTCAATTTCCTAGTTTCTACCTGTACTTACTTCAAACATCACCACCTCCTCTAGGGACCTTCAATCATCAGCCTGACCTAAAATAAACTACCACTCCCGGTTTATTTCCATTACATCTTTTTGTTTACATATTTCCTTCTAATTTGTATCACCATCTGTCAGTATTGTGTTTGTTCTTGTTCATGTAGATATTCCCCACAGTATCCTAAATAAAACTTTTAAGTATTATGAGTATTGTATGCATATATTGACTGAATGTTTTTACCAGATGTCTCAAATTCTCAAATTTTTTGAGAGAGGGCTCTAAAGCTGAAATGTTGTTCATTTGGGAGACCAATAAAAGAATAAACCTACTGAGGAGATAGCCCTCTGCCTCCTCAATACTTGGGTCAATGTAAACATAGATGATACCATGTCAAGTTCTAGTAGCTATGCCTTATGTACTTTTGAGTGGTAGCAGCAAATAAGTAGCAATTGCATAATGAAACACCACCTTGTGAATTTAGTGCATTATATATGATGGAATAAGTGAAAGATAATAATAATTAAAGATAAATCATAAACAATCAAGACCCTACTGGGGAAAGACTTAGAAGAAAAGGCATTTCATCACCTTGGGATCTAAGCAAGAGTCATACTTGAGCATAATCAGTTATTCAACAAATACTTATTTAGAATTCACTGTGTGCTATTGTTATATCCCTAATATTTAGCTGATATCATGAGGCATGGTTCCTGCCCTGAAGGAATGCATAAATTTGCTTATAGGATGCATTTTCTTTTGCTCTATTCTCAGCTAATTATAGTGGCTGACATGAGTAAAGGAGGCTGATTTTACCTATGTTACAATCTGTAGAGAACAAACTACATAAACTGTCAATTAAAAGGCTTGTTTCTGACAAAAGAAAATCTCTGATAAGTTTTTGCATACTTACATAGATAGCAGATTCAAAGTAATTTTTGTACATATTCAGTTGGAGCTTTAATTTTACATAACAAGACAGCTTCCCACTGTCAGCAGTACCTCTAAGCAAATATCTTTCTAGATTTGCAAATAGGTTGAGAAGAGAAATGGTGGAGCAGCCCTTTAGAAAAAGCCACTCTCCCAGGGTCCCTTCATCTACTGAGATTTGCTAACCTGCTTTGATCTTGTCCTTGGCATGTTTTTTTTCTAAATACAAGTTTTATTTTTTGTGCACCTCAGCTGATCATGAGACTGAAAGCGTCTAATAGTTGGAAGAGCTGTAGTAGTTTTACAGACTGTCTCCTTAAAACAAAGGTCTTGATTGGACTGACCTACTGACCTCTAATACAACAGTGAAAATAGCATGGACTTCAGTTGGCAAGCCCAGGTCCTGTTGGTCCTACAAGAGGCAGCAGAAGCATTTCTAATACATGTCTTTGAAGACGCCTATCTCCTCTCCCTACATGCTGGCCATGTTACTCTTCCTGAAGGATGTGCAGCTGGCCAGGAGGATCTGAGGCATCCAGAAAGGGTTTGGTTGAGCTTCCATCTGCCTCTGGGTGATACCAGGGACTGTCTGGAGCCAGGACCAGATCCATGGAGTCCCCAGTGCTGCCTGGACTTGCTGTAATTGCTTTTTTTTAAAAAAAGGAGCAGACTGCATCATTTTCAGCTTCAACAAAGGTAATATTTAAGAAAATCAACATGGTTCCAGAGGCGTGAGAATTATTTTCACATGAAGAAACTCCAAGGTTGAAAAAAAATAGTGTGATAACAAAGTAATATAGTGGCTTTCTTATGAATCTGCTGCTCTGTTCTTTTGTTGGTAAGGAAATTCAAAATGACCTGTTGCATAGAATGTTACAGGTCATACCTAGAGGTCTGGATAAGACTAGAACCAATAAATTAGAATTTGCTGGAAAGAATGCAAGATGATATTTGGTCCAGGCAAATATATATATATATACTAGAGGCCCGGTGCACAAAAATTTGTGCACTCGGGGGGGCAGGGGGAGTCCCTCAGCCAAGCCTGTGCCCTCTCGCAGTCTGGGACCCCTCGGGAGATAACGACCTGCTGGCTTAGGCCTGCTCCCGGGTGGCAGAGGGCAGGCCCAATCCCTAGGTGCAGCCCCTGGTCAGGCTCAGAGCAGGGCCGATTGGGGAGTTGGGGCGCCACCCCCTGTCATGCACAGAGCAGGGCGGATCGGGAGGTTGAGATGTCACCCCTAGTCACGCTCAGGGTAGGGCCGATTGGGGGGTTGGGGCACTTCCCCCATCACACACAAGGCAGGGTCGATGGGGAGGTTGCGGCACCACCCCCTGTCACTCACAGAGCAGGGCCTATCATGGGGGTTGGGGCTCCGTACCCTGTCACGCACAGAGCAGGGTCAATCAGGGGGTTGGGGAGCTCCCCCCTGTCATGCACAGAGCAGGGCCGATCAGGGGGTTGAGGAGCTCCCCCCTGTCACTCACAGAGTAGGGCCGATAGGGGAGTTGGGGCACCGCCCCCTGTCACACACAGAGCAGGGCAGATCAGGGGGTTGGGGCACCGCACCCTGTCACACTCAGGGCAAGGCCGATGGGGAGGTTATGGCTCTACCCCATCACACACAGAGCAGGGCCTGTGGGAGCGGGGGTGTTGGGACGCCGCCCTCTATCACCCACAGAGCAGGGCCGATCAGGGGGTTGGGGAGCTCCCCCCTGTCATGCACAGAGCAGGGCCAATCAGGGGGTTGAGGAGCTCCCCCCTGTCACTCACAGAGTAGGGCCGATAGGGGAGTTGGGGCACAACCCCCTGTCACACACAGAGCAGGGCAGATCAGGGGGTTGGGCGCCGCACTCTGTCACACTCAGGGCAAGGCCGATGGGGAGGTTATGGCTCTACCCTGTCACACACAGAGCAGGGCCCGTGGGGAGGGGAGTGAGGGCGCACTACCCTGTCACACACAGAGCAGGGTCGATCAGGGGGTTGGGAAGCTCCCCTCTATCAGGCACAGAGCAGAGCTGATCAGAGAGGTTGGAGCGCCTTCCCCTGTCAGGAACAGAGCAGGGCGTATAGGGAGGTTGTGGCCCCTCCCCCTATCACACACAGAGCCACAGGGCGATCAGGGGGTTTGGGCGCTGCCCCCTGTCACACTGATCCCAGTGCCGGGAGGCCTCGCGGCTCCGCTGATTCTGGTGCTGGGAGGCATATTACCCTTTTACTATATAGGATAGAGGCCTGGTGCACAGGTGGGGGCAGCTGGTTTGCCCTGAAGGGTGTCCTGGATCAGGGTGGGGGTCCCGCTTGGGTGCCTGGACAGCCTGGGTGAGGGGCTGATGGCTGTTTGCAGCTGGTCACACCCCCTTCAGGGTGGAGGTCCGCACTGGGGTGGCTGGCCAGTCTGGGTGAGGGGCTGAGGGCTGTTTTCAGGCTGGCGGGTGACTGAAGCTCCCAACGCTCCTTTTTTTCTTTTTCTTTTTTTATTCTGGGCCAGCTTTAACTCTGAGGCTTGGCTCCAGCTCTGAGGCCTCAGCTGCTAAAAGCAGGTATCTGGTTTGTTTGGGTTCTATAATCGAAACACTGTTTCAACTCCAGCTCTGAGATCCCGGCTGGTTGAAAGCAGGTTACTGGGGTTTTGTTTAGCTTCTATATTTGTAACAATGTTTCAAACTGCAAGCTCAGAGGCCGGCAGCAGCAGGCGGGGAACTTTGGCTTCCTTCGTCACTGAAGCAAGCAAGCCTCTTGTTAGCTTCAAGCTGCCTGGCTGCCGGCCGCCATCTTGGCTGGCAGTTAATTTGCATATCGCCCTGATTAGCCAATGGGAAGGGTAGCGGAGGTACGGCTAATTACCATGTTTCTCTTTTATTAGATAGGATATATATTACTAATATTTAAAAGCAAAGAAATAGCAAACTTGAATAGTCTAGCCCTATATAAAGTCACCTGGGTTCATAGATTGATTTTCAACTTTCAAGGAACCAGTAATTAAGCTGTTGCAGAGCATAGAAAAAAATATTTGAAACATTCCACTTTTGTCATGAAGTTAATTCAATTGTGATGTCAACCCCAGAAGAAAATGAAATTATAGGTGAATTTACTCATGGTTATATAAAGAAGGGAATTATTGCCCCCTATTGAAGAAGAACGGAGACTCTAAATAAATAGAGATCTACCAAAATAAAGTGTAAAATTTAGGAATACAGCTGTACATATACATATAACATAAACACAATGACTCAGCTCCCAATTTGTCAGAATCAAAGGGCAATTATATCTACCAATTGTAAAGTAAAAAGTACACATTTGCCAGTCTAATAGGACAAGATGGTGCTTCTAAGCTTTTAATGTACAATAGATCATATTGGGATCTTTTTAAAATACAAACTCAGTAAGGCTGGAGTAGGGCCTGAGACACTGAATATCTTACATGCTCAAAGATTATGCAAATGCTGCTGTCCAGGACCACATAGCAGTTTTATATTTGAGTTACTAACTGCTGACTTGGAAAGTAAGAAGATCAGAGGTGGGAGTTTTTGTTGTTGTTGTTGATCTAGGTAAAGAAATTGCTAAATCTTATTGAACACGTTATGGAAAAAGAGAGTTCAAAAAGATATAATAGGTGGGTCCATTCTTACGGGAAAGAGGTCCTTACCATTGCAAGAAACAGGCTGATAGGTTAGTTTATATCCAGAAAATAAATGCTTTTGAAAATTCCTCCTGTGACTTGTTTGAGTGATTTCCTATAGATATCCTACCTGGATTTCAATTTTGATATGGAAATTTGGGTCAGGATCAGAGACTCAGAAAACCCGCAAATGTATCAAGCATCCTGAGCTGATCATAGTTATTGAAGAGCTGCTTGCTCCAATAACTTGTCAGCATCAGTCATTTTTCTCCCCAAATCTGTGTATGATAACATTCAGCTTTCCTTCCAAAGGGGTTTTGTTTAATGAAGATCTTTTATGATGATTTAGAAAGAGATAAGTTATCGAAATAGAGAAAAATAGACTACTAGTGAATTTGGCTAGCATTTTAATACTAAGAGAACCTGGGTATTCTGTTTTCATGAAGTTATAGGGGGTTAAATTCTCTGTCCAGAACTAATTATCATTCATTTGTTGAATGGAAGTATATAAAGGTATATTCCTTGGATTTGGGGATCTATTCATTTTATTTCAAGAGTCATAGGTATACTTATGCTCTGACTCAAACACTGTCCTCATATTTTAAAACATGATTTGACAAGAGATTTTTGTTTTGTTTCAGCCTCACTCTGAGATGTTCAGAATCCTCCTTAGAGAGAAAAACATAACAACCCAAGAGATCCTGAGTAAAATCAGACGCTTTGTACAGAATCCTCTTCTATTAAGGGTCATGTTTTCTATGCCTTCTAGGAGCATTCTTGTGCTCTTGTAATTTTTCACTTGCTCTTTTAATAATGCTATTGAGAGACAAAAGCACACACTGGTGTTGCCTGTAAACTCACAAAGACTATCACGGTTTAAAGGCATTCAGAGTGCTTTCCAAGATTTTCAACTTGGCCATTTCACTTACAAAAGATCTCTCAGAACAAAGGCAAGAATTCTGAGAAAAGAATTCATATCCTCGCTTCCCGTTTATTTTTATCATTTTAGAATTTGATAAGAGGAAATATGTGAAGAGATTCCATCCTTCCAATTTGCTATCCTGAAGAGTATTTTCAGATTTCTTTCTTACCTGGTAAATACTAATCGCTCAAAAATAGTGTCTATATCATATTTCTTTGCTTTTGTCAGCAAACCAAAAGGCTTCTACTTAGAACAGTGACTAAGAAAATGCCTTCCATGCACTTAAAATGTTTCCACATATTAACCATTTACTTATCAAAACTCCCATAATGTAAAATAATAATAATAATAATAATAATAATAATAATAACACATTTTAAATAGATTATCCCACTTTTAGGCATTAGGGGACTAAAGTAATTAATGTTTCAAGGTTGTAGAGGTGAATCATTATCAATGTTGAGGCAAAGCAGAATGCCTGACTCATAATAGGTTTCAAAAACATTTATTGCCTAGATTATGTGTGAATTACTTGAGCACAAATTTATGCCCTAATAGACTTTTTGTTGTGGTGGTGAATTTGCCTCACTCTTATTTCCAGGAAATCTTTAGATGCTCAAGGTAGAAGTTTCTAAGCCTCAGGCTGTGTCTCATTTAGGCTTTTCTTTCAGAAAGCCTCTTTCCATGTGGACTTTCATCTTAAACCATGGATTTATATACACGTTTAATGGAATTTGACATTTTCCCACAATTTCTCTCCTCTGGTTCTTGCAAATTAGGATGGCTAGGTCATAATGGCAGGAATGTAACTTTTAAAAAATATATATTTTAATACAAAATATGCCTTGTTTCCTTGGTAGGATATGGTTAATAGCTCATTCTTAGAGCAAATATCTATTGCGAATTTGTATGTGAGTTCTGTTGGTGATTAGAAAGGTTTGACTGATAATATTTCTAAAGAATAATTCAACTGATTGATATAATTAAATTCATTACTAGTTTTGGGACTTTTTTTAGGCTTAGGGGCCATTAATATTTTTTATCTTTATTGTTGAGAGTATTACAGATATCCCCCTTTTTCCACCCAGTTCCCAGTTCCTGCCCTGGTCTAGGCCTTTAACATCCTATTGTTTGTGTCCATAGATTATGCATATATGTATATAACTTCTTTGTTTAATCTCTCCCTGCTCCCCCCACCCCCCACCCTCCCAAAGAACACCCAGTCTATTTCATGTTCCATGCCTCTGGTTCTATTTTATTCATCAGTTTATTTTGTTCATTAGATTCTCCTTCCTCCTTCTCCTCTTCTTCTCCTTCTCCTCCTCCTTCTTCTTCTTCTTCTTCTTCTTCTTCTTCTTCTTCTTCTTCTTCTTCTTCTTCTTCTTCTTCTTCTTCTTCTCCTCCTCCTCCTCCTCCTCCTCCTCCTCCTCCTCTTCATCCTCCTCCTCCTTCTTTGTCTTCTTCTTAAAGAATAGCCTAAAACATTTCATGTAATGCTGGTTTGGTGGTAATGAGCTCCTTTACCTTCTTCTTGTCTCTGAAGCTTTTTATCTGACCTTCAATTCTAAATGAAAGCTTTGCTGAGTAGAGTAATCGTGGTTGTAGGTCCTTACTATTCATCACTTTGAATATTTCCTGTGACTCCCTTCTGGCCTGAATAGTTTCTGTTGAGAAATCAGCTGGCAGTCATATGGGTGCTCCCTTATAGGTAACTAATTGCTTTTCTCTTGCTGCTTTTAAGATTCTCTCTTTGTCTTTAACTCTTCGCATATTAATTATGATGTCTTGGTGTTTATCTTGTTTGGGACTCTCTGGGCTTCCTGGACTTATAAGTCAATTTCTTTCACGAGGTAGGGGATGTTTTCTGTCATTATTTCTTCAAATAGGTTTTCAATATCTTGCTTTCTCCCTTCTCCTTCTGGCACCCCCATGATGTGAATGTTGATTCACTTGAAGTTGTCCCAGAGGCTCCTTACACTATCTTCTTTTTTTCTTTTTGCTCTTTGGATTCGGTGTTATTTGCTTCCTCATCTTCCGAATTGCTGATTTGATTCTTGGCATCCTCTGCTCTATTATTTATTCCAGGTAAATTCTTCACTTCCGTTAGTGTATGCTGAATTTCTGACTGGTCCTTTTTCATGTCTTTAATTTCCTTGATATTCTCACTAATTTCCTTGATATTCTCACTAAGATCCTTGAAATTCTCACTAAGTCCCTTGAAGCTCTCAACTTATAGAAGTGGGAAAAGTTAACTATTTTTTAATTGTATATTTTAAATTAAATTAGACTTAGATAGTAGTTGTGAAAATAGTACAGAGAATTTTTGTATATCACTCACTCAGCCTTTCCTAATGTTAGCACCATGTATAAACCATAACACAATTTTAAAAAACAGAAAAGTAACATTGTTATACTACTAACTATTAACTACATTGCATATTTTATTCAAATTCCACCAGCTTTTTTACCAGGTCTTTCTCTCCCCTCCCCACCCCCCGCAAGTTTCCATCTCTTCTATTTCTATAAGATGACTAGTGGCCCGGTGCATGAAATTTGTGCACGGGGGAGGGGGTATTCCTCAGCCCGGCCTGCACCCTCTCCAAACTGGGACCCCTCGAAGGATGTCCTACTGCCGGTTTACAGGGATTGGGCCTAAACCGGCAGTCTGACATCCCTCTCGCAATCTGGGACTGCTGGCTCCTATCCGCTCACCTGCCTGCCTGCCTGCCTGATTGCCCCTAACCAATCTGCCTGCCAGCCTGCTTGCCCCCAACTGCCCCCCTGCTGGCCTGCTCACTCCAAACTGCCACCCCCTGCTGCCCTGATCACCTCCAACTGACCCCCACTGATGGCCTGCTTGCCCCCAATTGGCCACCCTGCTGGTATGCTTACCCCCAATGGCCCCACCCCCCACCAGCCTGATCACCCACAACTGCCCTCCCCTCTTGGCCTCTAACCGCCTCTACCTCGGCCCCGCCACCATGGCTTTGTCCAGAAGAACATCCAGAAGGTCTCCTGGAAGGTCTCCTAGTCTAATTAGCATATTACCCTTTTATTAGTATAGATAGAGGCCTGGTGCATGGGTGGGGGCTGGCTGGTTTGCCCTAAAGGGTGTCCCGGATCAGTGTGGGGGTTCCCTTAAGGCATGGGGCAGCCTGGGTGAGGGGCCTGTGGTGGTTTGCAGGCTGGCCATGTCTCCATGAGGTGAGGGTCCCTGCTGGGGGGGCGTGGCCAGCCTGGGTGAGGGGCTGAGGGCTGTTTTCAAGCTGCCCACAGCCCCTTCAGGGTGGGGGTCCCCGCTGGGGTGCCTGGCCAGCCTGGGCTAGAAGCAGGTATCTGGGATTTATTTATCTTCCATAATTGAAACTTTGTAGCCTTGAGTGGAGCCCACAGCTGGCCAGGGCAGGTAGGAAGTTTGGCTTCCTCCATCGCCAGGGGCAACCCAAGCCTGTTCACTCCAGCTCTATGGCCACCACCATCTTGGTTGGGTTTATTTGCATACTCGCTCCTGATTGGCTTTGTGGGCGTGGCTTGTGGGTGTGGCTTGTGTGTAGTGGAGGTACGGTTGATTGCATGTTTCTCTTTTATTAGATATCATGGATCTCACATTGTATTTAGCTGTGACTTATTTTTCTTTGCTCTTCTCCAATGTGTGACATTGCTTTTCTTTTTCCTTTTCTTTCATGATCTTGCCATTTGGGAATTAGTACTCATCTACTTTGTATAATGTTTCTCAATTTAGGTTTGTTCAATGTTTTATCATTACTAACATCAGGTTATGATTTATTGGTACATAAATGCCACAGAAATGATGTTGAATCTTGTTAATTCACTCTTGAAACAAGGTAAATTAAGGAAAATGTTTGTAGTATACCCTCTATTATTTTGTTATACTTTGCTTTTATTTTTTTGTACTATAAAAATGACATTTAAAAATAACATTTTAATACTGTTTTTTCCTTGGGGTGGAAACTCTATTAACATACCATAGGCTTTTTTTTTAAAGAAAAATGAATGGATGTTTTAAGAAGGCATTTTAGGAGCCATCTTGTAAAACAAAGTTAGCTAAGTTCTGCCCAGCCGGCATGGCTCAGTGGTTGAGTGTCAACCTATAAACCAGGGGGTCATGGTCCAATTCCCGGTCAGGGCACATGCCCTGGTTGCGGGCTAGATCCCCATTCTGGGGCCTGCAGGATGTAATTGATCAATGATTTTCTCTCATCATTGTTGTTTCTATTCTCTCTTCCTCTCCTTTCCTCTCTGAAATCAATAAAGATATATTTTTTAAAAAGTTAGTTAAATTTGCCGAAACCGGTTTGGCTCAGTGGATAGAGCATCGGCCTGCGGACTGAAGGGTCCCAGGTTCGATTCCGGTCAGGGGCATGTACCTGGGTTGCGGGCACATCCCCGGTGGGGGATGTGCAGGAGGCAGCTGATCGATGTTTCTCTCTCATCGATGTTTCTGACTCTCTATCTCTCTCCCTTCCTCTCTGTAAAAAATCAATAAAATATATTTAAAAAAAAAAAAAAAAGTTAGTTAAATTCACCTAAACCAGTGGTTCTCAACCTTCTTGCCCTTTAAATACAGTTCCTCATGTTGTGACCCAACCATAAAATTATTTTCGTTGCTACTTCATAACTGTAATGTTGCTACTGTTATGAATCGTAATGTAAATATCTGATATGCAGGATGGTCTTAGGCGACCCCTGTGAAAGGGTCGTTCGACCGCCAAAGGGGTCGCGACCCACAGGTTGAGAACCGCTGACCTAAACCATAGCATGATTATGTGTTATTGAGGCTGGAAAGTAAAAAGCTAGGAAAATCCCGTGGCAAGTAGAATGGGGAAACTGAGAAAGATAGCTAAACAATTTACAGCTAGATGCAAAAGTTCATCTCCCTAGAGATAACATCTAGGCCTCAGTTGTATTTCATCTCCAGGCCCAGAAAAGCAGTAAAACCAGGTGGGTGACACCAGGACCAGCTGCAGTGACTAAGGGCCCCCGATCCTGCCACTGACCAATCAGTAGAGATGACCACCCTGAAAGAGCACACCAGGAAAACTGATAAGTATTCTGCTGAGACCTCCCCTAAGATTCCTGATACAAGAGAAAAATAAAAACCCTCAAGGCAAAGGACCAGCATGTGATCTATCTCCCTTTGGGGAGCACACCTATGCCATTCCCTTCCCACTTTTCTACCCTCCCCACAGACACGCATCTCCTACACTCTATGGGACCCCAAAAAACTTGCAACCTGCGGAGCAATGGGCAATGGCAGCCCCTCTGGAGCTAACTGCCTGAACCTGTCCCCAAGTCCCCCTTTTCTCTGACTTCCCGGTAAGCTAAAGCAGCCCAGGTAGGCTTTCCTGTAACTTCTATGCTAAGTCCTTCCTTGTTTCACTGTCCCCAGCTTTAATAAATGTACCCTCATAGTCACCTGGACTCATTGTGTGAAATCTTTTTGACATGAAGTCAAGAACCCACACACAACTGGCGGGCCCTAGTCAGACCTGCTCAGGGACAGATCCTCTGTTGGGTAACATCACCATTACTCTTTCAAGAGCCTATTATATTTTATAGGTTTATTCTAAATATTTGCTGTGTGTACACCATTTCTATTTTTAAATGGATCTTACCATCAATCTTTACCTGTGCTTCATGTATGTTAACCACAAATAGCAGGATGATTTAATCATGTGACCAGATTACAAACTATATCCATCCTGGGTTTAATACAAAAGTGACTGCCTGCTTATCAATATTATTAAAAGCTAACTTTTTATTTTAATACTAGAGGCCCAGCGCGATAATGCGCAAGACCCAGACCCACCACGCAGGCAGGACCCAGACTGACTCCCACCATGTCAGGCAGGACGTGGGGCCCAGACTGACTCCTGGTGCGCTGGGCAGGATGTGGGACTCAGGAAGTTGGCTGCCCAGCCCTGCCCCTATTGGGGTGAGGGTGTGCGATCAGGGGCTGACCAGCTGGGGGAAGGGGCTCGGGCCTATTGTGGTGGGGTGGGCAGATGGGGGTACAGCTGGCGGGGGGGGGGGGGAGGGGATGGGGGAGGGAGAGGGCATTTGGCCAATAAGCCTGGCTCTTAATCGGGGTGGGAGAGTCAGATGAGGGACAGGCTGGCAGGGGGGAGGGGCCATGAGGTTGGCCGCCTGCCCCACCTTTGATAAGGCGGTTCGCCGGCCACAGTGGGCATCATAGTGACTGGTTGTTAAGTCCTTATGGCCGAGAGGTGCTCCATGCACCTCCTGGTGACCGGTCATTTCATTGTTTTGGTTGTGATGCCTCTTAGCCTTTTATTATTATGATTTAGTATGTGACATAACGATGCTGAGAACTTTAAGTATAGTATCTCAACAATTTTCACTAAAACACATTGAGATGAATATCATTATGATAGCAATTTCACATATGAGAGATGGAACTTGAAGAAGTAGGTTCAATTGCCCAGAGGTCCAATACAGGAAAGTATTAGAGTTGATATTTGAGTGAAGACAATCTGACTCCAAAGATTGTCCTCATAATAAGCATAAGCTAGAGACACTTTCTCTTCACCAAGTAAACTGGTGTATGGTACCTAAATGCATAAGTTTTTTTGGCTTATCAGACTCATAATGTTTTAATTTGGGGCTAGGTAGGGGAAAACAAACATTTTGGTTACTTTATTCAGGCAAAATAAAGATAAAAAGCAATGTGATTGATAAAGATAATAATTTACAAGACATAAAGGGGGGAAATAAATCTTCATTAGAGAATTCAGAAGCCCAAGTCTCTTTAGTCTGATTGATTTATTTTCTCTTTTTTAAACTTTCAAAGTGCAGACTGTTCATGATTTGGTCTCTGCAATTTCAGAAGGAGATCAGAGAAAATCAATAACTTTCAAAATGATAATAAATGATTATTCAATTTTGATGTATGTATACGATCTTCATGTGAAAGCATGAAATCACACTGTTTCTTGGTCAAATGCTTAAGTATCATGGTAAAATTTTCTTTTTGCCCAGAATGCAAGACTATAAAGTGAAGCCAAACTTCCCCGGCATCCACTTGCTGATGTCACTGGGTTAAAAGATGCATAGAAGACTCCTTATTCCTTCTAACTGAGAGGAGAATGTATTTCCATTATTTGTATACATTATCACATTAGTGAGGAAGAGCAGCCTGAACTCCCTAAAGCAGATGAACAGCTCTTTGAAAAGGTAATTCAGGATTCCTGACACATTTAACCCCAGGCTTTTCACCTGGTCCTACAAATTCAAAGACCTTACATTTGCAAGGACTATTTTTACTGGGAGTCCGTCCAAATTATCTAATATGTGTAGATTAAGCACATATGGAGCAATATTAAAACTTTTTTGGAGAAATCTTTAAGGAGAAGTAAATGGATAAAAAAATTATAATAAATACTGATTAATAGAGTTAGAAATAATTGATATATTCATTCCTTGGGTCTCATGTAAAATCTAAACTTTGCTATAATTACCTATCTCATGGCTAGTCAGCCTATGGGTTTTCTCATATTTATATTTGTCATTGCACATTTATTGATCACCTACTCTATAACTTTGCTATGTAGGGGTTGAAAAGACAAGTAAAATCTTTTATTCCCCACCACAGAGTTTATAATCCAGTGATGGTAGGAATAATAAGAGATACACAAAATGCAAAGCAAAAAGGTAAATAGCTTAAGAAAAATACAAATAATAATCTAGAGAGAGAGAGAGAGAGGTAGAGACAGAGAGAAACTATATGTTTGGGGTAACCATAAGAAGCTTCCTGGATGGGGAAGTTTAAGATTAATTTTAAGGGATTTTTATAAGTAAGAGAGAAAGGACAAAATGGAGGGAGGAAGGAAAGAAGGCCTTCTAGAGAGCAGGAGTGTGGAGAAAACTAA
This sequence comes from Myotis lucifugus, assembly GCF_000147115.1. Classification (NCBI taxonomy): domain Eukaryota; kingdom Metazoa; phylum Chordata; class Mammalia; order Chiroptera; family Vespertilionidae; genus Myotis; species Myotis lucifugus. The sequence goes on along the minus strand of NW_005871185.1, from coordinate 311,146 downwards.
GAAAGTACAGAGTGCAGGTATGTTTAAGTCCTTTGAAAAGCAGAGTACATAAATGAAGTAAATGATAAAACAGTAAGAATTTAGAGGACTTGGTAGCTCAGAGTGTAGAAGAAAATTTAAAGATAAGTTTGTGGTTTAAAATTACTATATGTTGCCTGGCTGGTGTGGCTCAGTAGTTGAGCATTGACCCATGAACCAAGAAGTCCCTGGTTTGATTCCCGGTCAGGGTGCATGCCCAGGTTGCAGGTTCAATCCCTGGTGGGGGTTGTGCAGGAGGCAGCTGATTGATGATGTTTCTCTCTGATAGATGTTTCTATCTCTCTATCCTTCTCCCTTCCTCTCTCTAAAAATTCAATAAAAACATGTTTTAAAAATTACTACATGTATAATGGTAGCCTTACTTAAAGAAAGAAACAAGGCTGGAAAATGCATTGATTTTAGGAGCAGGAAAATGATATTTGCTTTTATTAAAAGGTTTAGATTAAAGTGCCTGCTTGAAAATTTTGGCTTCCAAATTATGATTTGGGCCTTAAAAGGAAATGTATAGAGTATAAGAACTGGAGTTATAAGATGTGATATCAAATCTTAGATCTTCTAAGTTGTGTGCCCTTAGGCATGCCACAAACTCTTTGAGCATCCTTTGATGTTCACTATTAAAAATGGAGATTAAAAGTGGTTTTAATCTACAAAACTCAACAAATCCAAGATGTTCCTGTTTATACTGTCTGCATAAAAGTAATAGTGGGAGCTATTGTTAAATGGAAAGACTAGAAGAGGTTTGAGAAGAGTTAAGGCAATTGCTATGTTGGATTCATGTGGGGGAAATCTTTAATCATCACATGAAATTTTGTGTCTTGACATATTTTTATAATTTTATAATAAACATATGCATAATTACACAATCTATTGCTAGATTTTACTTGTTTTTGAACTTTTAAAAATTATAAAATTTTATAATTCCTTACCAAGTGCTAAGAACAACCTTTTTGTGATTTTATGGTTCTTTTTTTTAAATTTTATTTTTAGATTATAGTCAACATAGAGTTTTATGTTAGTTTTCAGGTGTACAACATAATGCTTAGACATTTTTATATTTTATAAAGTGATCACCATGATAAGTCTAATATCCACCTGTCACCATACATAGTTATAAAAATCTTATTGACAATATGGTGTACATTACAACCCCATGACTAATTTTGTAATTGGCAATTTGTACTTCTAAATCCCCTTCACCTTTTGCACCTTTCCCCCAACCCCTTCCCATCTGACAACCATCAGTTTGTTCTCTGAATCTATGAGTCTATTTCTGTTTTGTTTTGTTTATTCATTTGTTTTGTTTTTGAGATTACAAATGTAAGTGAAATAATCATGTATTTGTCTTTCTATGTCTGACATTTTATTTAGCATGATATCCCATAGATCCATTTATGTTGTTGCAAATGGCAAGATTACTTTTTCTTTATGGCAAAGTAATTTCCCATTATATATATATATATATATATATATATATATATATATATATATATATATATATATATTTATACACACATTTGCCTTATCCATTCATTTATCAATGAATAACTAAGTCCTTTCTCTATCTTGCCTATTATAAATAAAGTTACAGTGAACATAAGGGTGCTATCTTGAGAAAAAAGAACAAAGTTGGAGGTATTATGCCTCCTGATTTCAAACTATACTATCTATAGTAATAAAAGAGTAATATGCTAATTAGACTGGACATCTTTCCGGACAACCTTCTGGACAAAGCCAGGGCTGCGAGGGAAGCCCGGGTCCCGGGTGCCTGCTGGCGGCCAGAGGGAAGCCGATGCTAGCAGCCAGGGGAAGAAAGGCCTACTTTTGCATTAATTTCATGCATCGGGCCTCTAGTAAAGCTATAATAATCAGCCTGGCTGGTGTGGCTCAATGGTTGAGCATCCACCCATGAACCAAGAGGTCACTGGTTTGATTCCTTGTCAGGGCACATGCACAGGTTGTGGGCTGGATTCCCAGTAGGGGCATGCAAGGGGCAGCTGATTGATGATGTTTCTCTCTCATTGATGTTTCTATCACTCTACTTCTCTCTATATATAAATAAAAAAGCAATAAGGCTATAGTAATCAAAACTGTCTGATACTGGAACAAAAATAGATACTTATATCAATGGAACAGAATATAGTGCCCAGAAATAAACCCACACTTATATGGTCAATGTATCTACAAAAAATGAGGCAAGGATATACAATGTGGTAAAGACAGTCTCTTCAATAAATGGTGCTGGGAAAAATGAACAGATATATGTAAAAAATGAAACTAGACCACTTTCTTATACTATGTACAAAAATAAACTCAAAATGGATTAAAGGCTTCAATATCAGACCTGAAACTATAAAACTCCTAAAAGAAAAGAAACAGTACTAGTAAAGTCTTTGACATCAGTCTTAGCAATATTTATCTGGATATGTCTCCCCGGGTAAGGGCAACAAAAGCAAAAATAAACAAATAGGACTATATCGAACTACAAAGATTTTCCCTATGAAGAAACCATCAACAAAATGAAAAGGCATCCTACTGAATGGGAGAGGATATTTTCAAATGATATGTCCTATAAGGGGTTAATACCCAAAGTATATAAAGAACTCGTTTAAAAAATATGATTAAAAAATGAAGAGAGGACCTGCATAAATACCGTATTTCTGAAAAAAAGACATACAGATGGCCAACAGACACATGAAAGATGCTCAGCATCACTAATCCTCTAAAAAATGCAAATCAAAACTACAATGAGATGTTACCTCACACCTGTCAGGATGGTCATTATCAAAAAGTCAACAAAAAAATAAGTTTTGACAAAGATGTGGAGAAAAGGGAACCATCATGCATTGTAGGTGGGATTGTAAACTGGTGCAGTCACTATGTAAAACAGCATAGAGCTTCCTCAAAAAATTAAAAATTGAACTACCATATGATCCAACAGCCCCACTTCTGGGTATTTATACAAAGAATTCATGATTCTTACTGAAGTTCCACAACATGTAAAAATGATTTGGGTATAATGAAATACATTAGTATTTCTGCTACAAAAACATACTTAGGGATATTATTGGGGTAATTAAAAATTAAAAATTGCTTCTGATCAGTTCAGGTCCATTCAGTTTTGCTGCCAAACGAGTTGTGATGGAAAAGTAATGAAAATCTTTAGATCTCTATAGATATATGGAATTGTGGAATGTGTTATTGCCATTTAACAAATGAGGAAACAAAAATCTTTGATTGCTTAAATAATTATACAAACTCAACCATTAGTCTTAGTTGATAGACTGCCTGTAATGTACTCCAGCTTTTTAAAAATGTTCTCACATAGATTTTTAAACATCCTCATAACCCTGTATATGTGCATGCTTAAGTAGGTAGGGAAGCTACTATAATTGTCTCCATATCACAGATGAGAAAACTGAGGTTCAGAGAGGTCTAGTGATTTACCTAGTCACCATGCTGGTAAGAGAGAGACCAATAATTTAAATCCAGATTTTCTTCCCCCTCTACTTTCTCACCTACCTCCTATTGTGATGTTGATAATAAAGAATCACTTGTGAATGTGTCTTTACCTTTCTAAAATGCATGATTCTGCCTATTGGTGTTTTTTCAAGCAAAGAAATACATGCCCTTAGCTGTTTTCTGTGTTCATTTGCTTTGAACTCAGATATTAACATGAAGATCACAGTTAATTTCTTTCCCACCCTTTGTTTTATAACATGTCAAAGCCCCAAGGTTTGAGCTAGTGACTTGAAAATGTGATGTTCGTGGTTTTATGGAAAAAAAGAATAAAGAGAAGCTGGGCTGGAGAAGACACAAAGTTCAGTCATTGTTTAAAGAGGCATTTTTTTCAAGGCAGGAATCCAGGCTCCTTGATATGAAAACTAAGTGAGAATTTAGATTTTAATTATAGACTTGTGCAAAGTTCACTCTTTGTGTTAACCCGTTAAGCAGCAGCTTTTTATAGAGACCAAATTATTCAGTTTAACACTCCAAAATGAAAAATCACTTCTATGGTATTTTTTATTATTAAAAGAAGTTTCTTTTTGAGCTGCAGCTGTAACAAATAAGGTAATATTCCAATTGAATTAAAAGTTATAGAACAATATAAACCACCTGTGCTCAGGACTCAAGGTAATTATCTTATGGTGAACAGTGAGTGAGGCAGAGGAATAAACAAAGGTGTAACTATGGAGCCCAGAACAGCAGCAACTCTATTTCTCTTGACCAAGTAATCCTATAAAATAAAGGGGTAATATGCAAATTGACCATCATGCCCTCACACACGATGGCCGCCCCCAGGTGGCCATAAGATGGCTGACAGGGGAGGGCAGTTGTGGGCGATCAGGCATGGGAGGGCAGTTAGGTGTGACCAGGCTGGCAGGGGAGAGAGGGCAGTTGGGGGCAACTGGGCCTGCAGGGGAGGGCAGTTAGGGGCTACTGGGCTGGCAGGGGAGGGCAGTTGGGGGTGACCAGGCTGGCAGGGGAGGGCAGTTGGGGGCTATAGGGCCGGCAGGGGAGCAGTTAGGCATCAATCAGGCCGGCAGGGGAGTAGTTAGGAGGAGATCAGGCAGGCAGGCAGAAGCAGTTAGGAGCCAGCAGTCCTGGATTGTGAGAGGGATGTTCCACTGCTGGTTTAGGCCTGATCCCACAGGGACATTCCCCAAGGGATCCCAGATTGGAGAGGGTGCAGGCTGGGCTGAGGGACACCCCCATGAATTTTGTGCACCAGGCCTCTAGTTGATACATAATGGTCTGGAACTCATCTGCCCAGGTTCAACTTCCAGGTCTCCTGTGACTCACTCTGCAGCCTTTTCAAAGTCATGCCTTCCTCTGGGCCTTGACTTTCCTCATCTATAAAGTGAAAGTTGATCTACATGTACTCAAAGATTCCTTGCAGTGATAATATTCTAAGATCTCAAATGTTTATGAAAAGAACAATTTAAAATGATCTCAGTAGTAATTAAACAAGGTGGGAAAAAAAATCATGTAAGCTAGAAGTATTCAACCTCAGATGTGAAAGCTTATTAAATGTTTAAAAAGTTTAATGTATATCCATCCCCCCTTCCTCCCCCGCAAAATAGGGTGTGTGCAGCTGACTCAGACTCTAGGCATAATACCACTTTGATTAAATGTTTGTGATGTCACTTCAAATTATGCCACTCATCTAGTCTGATTTGATTGTCTGATTTTTGGTTTTATTTTATACTCAGGAAAGTATATCATGGTGCTATTCACAGGCTGTTTTTTAAAAACAACACAGAAATTCTATACATTCATTATTCTGTAAGAATGTTATACTTTTGAGAGTATAGTACCTAGTATAATGTGATGAATTCATTAAAAATATTTAGCAAAGTAGATGATGCAATACATGATTTCTTGCATTGATAAGAGCTATAATCTATGGCTGTCTTTACTCATTACTATGATTTGGTAATTATTTATGTTAGACACACATAACATCTTTTTATAATCCTCCTGAAAGTCAACAAGTCTAACAACTCCTTGTAGGCTTTCAATTATTCATAGTCTAAGCATAAAAATAAGAAGGTTTAGGAGTAGAGTCTACAGTTAAAGAGAAGAGAACATCTTTTATGTTGGCCAATATAAAAGTTGGATTATTTTTACTGGTCACCAATGTTTTTGAATTTATTCTTCCTGAATAGTAGTGAAAAGAACACAGTTAGAAATTGCAATAATTTGGTTCTAATTTAGGCTCTCTGCCAAATTGTACGTGTAGAACATGTCATTTAAAGCCTCTGGAATTCAATTTCCTCATCTGTAAATTGGATGATTCATTTTATAATTCTAAATTATAATTTCTTTATTATTCTATAATTAGTTCAAATCCCTTTCCCAAATTCTTGAACCTATGTTCCTATGAATCTAAATGAGAAATGTCATTTTGTAACTGATAATATGTAAAAATGTTAGGGGCAAAAATAGAATGTTGGGGACTAGCTATGGTTATGGGAAATATAATCATGCTCTGTTAACTGTGATTGCCTTGTTCTGGTTAAAGAAAGAACATTCTAACCTGACTGAAAGTGTGTGCCCCCAAGACCTGGGAGTCAACCTTGGATCTAGGAGTCAAACTTGGAATGCAGTCCATCCCCAGTCAAGAACTACCTAATATCATGGAAAGATTAACAACCTTGTTGCCCAAAAATGGAGTCCCACCCCAGCTCCTCCCGAGCCCACCTTGCCTCCTTCCCCATATAATCATTGTCCTACACCAGTGGTAGGCAAACCGTGGCGCACGAGCCACATGCGGCTCTTTGGCTCCTTGAGTGTGGCTCTTCCACAAAATACCACATGCGGGCGCACAGGTACAGTGGGAAGTTGACTTAAAACTTTAAGTAAAGTTTATTAAGTTAATTTTAGGGAATGTTGTGGAGTGAAAGAAGATGTAGTGTCAAAGATTGAGAAAGGTATGTTGAGATGGTTTGGACATATAGAGAGGATGAACAAAAGGAGATAGACCAAACAAGTATACAAGATGAGTGTGGATGGGAGAGTTGGAAGGGGTCGACCTCAGCGAACGTACCTCAATCAGATTGAGGATGTTTTTAGCAAAGGCCAGCTTAGAAGTACCCTAATTAAGTTAAAAACAATGTACCTACCTATATAGTTTAAGTTTAAAAAATTTGGCTCTCAAAAGAAATTTCAATTGTTGTACTGTTGATATTTGGCTCTGTTGACTAATGAGTTTGCCGACCACTGCCCTACCCTACTCAAGTAGCTGGCTTATGGGAGCTGCAGAGCAGATTTTTGTGGATGACCTGCTGCTCTCCCGTACCGCCGTTGTTATTGGAATAAACGCTCATATATGATTCAACCCTGTCTCTGCTTAATTGGCTCAAGTAGTGAAAAGCAGCACAGACCCCTTGATTGTCTGGTTACAAAAGGACTCTGACGTGGTTCTTCAATAATTCTAAAAATCACTTTATTAAAATAGGCATTAACCAGTCATTTTTGAAAAGGTAAACAAACAAACAAACAAAAAAAACCCATACAATCACCATCAGTAAGACTTGCCTTTGGTAAAAAGAGATGAATGCATGTAAAATTGTGTACTCTTGGGATGTAAACGGGTTTGTGATTGTGTGACTGATATTCTTCAAGCCTAAAAGTTGAGCTAAAAACAAAAACAAAAAGAGGAGGTTTTCCATAAAACTAAGCCAGCAGATTTCCTGTGTGTGATACAGAGGAAATCCCACACCTCATCTATCTTATAAAATGTTAGGACATTTATAATAAATTGTATGTATAACCGTAAGTGCTACATAAATACAATGATATTATTACAGTCATTAAATAATGGTGTGTGTGCATGCCCACACATAGGTATATGTGTGTTAGGAGGAAGAACAATGAAGAAATAAAGGAATAGAAGAAAACTAAATTAGTATACAATTCTAATTGAATGTGTTAAAGCGATCTTTTAAAAAACAAGTTGTGTACTAGATGAAAAGGCTTTAATTAATAATCTGCATTTGAATTTACTTCCATTTAGCAGTGGGACATAGGACATCATCATCTATATGTCAAAAAAAAAGGCACTTAATGTGAAAAATCTTACAGATAATAAAGAAGAGAGAAAAAAAATATTGGTTCAATGTAAAGTTTAACCAAATTACTAACTTAGAATCTAAAGCAATTTACATATCAGAGAGCAGGCATGTATTTGGAGCAGTTTCATAAATCAGACTTGGTCCGACAAGGCAAAGAAACACACATAAAACTTTTATCCAAATACAAAAGCCTTAGCTTTCCTAGAATAAAGAAGCTCTTTAGTTGTGGGAGGAATTATAATAGATGTAAACATCATCTCAGTAACAAATGTCATTATTACAAACACAGGCACTAAGACACTTAAACATAATAGAAAAGCAGTATTTTAGTTCATTTTCAAGGACAGGCAGTTAGCCAAGTTTACAAACATATTAACCACTTATGAAACATTCTGCCTAAAGAACTAGTTCGTTTCTGTAATTTTGTTTCCTGAGGCAGTGTTTCTCTAAATACCAGCAGCACCACCTGGGAACCCCTTTGAAATGCAAATTCTCAGGCTCCATCCAGACCAATTGGATCAGGAAATGTGGGGGAAAGCCCACCTTCCAGGAGATTCACAAGCACTTGAAAAATTGAAAAGCACTAGTTTAGTAACACAGTGGAGAAATTGGAGAGTAACTCTCTGCTATCACCGTGAAAACACTATGTATTGGGTTTCATATTTACATTTCTTTAACAACCCTCGGAAGATTCTACTGAGATTGCTAAACAAATAAAGATATGTCTATAGATTTTTTTATATAAAATAATTAAGTCATCAGGTGATTAAGAAACTTTCATTATTAAACAAATAGTTCAGTGAAATAAAACATATAGAGATTATCTTCTACGTACTGTCCATTAAGCTTTGTTTGTAGCCAAATATCCTGTGCCCCAACTTTATTGTATAAATCCCATTAAGCTGACCAAGGAAAAAAGAATCACTCATATGTGGGATATAATGATCAACATAAACTGATGAACAAAAATGGATCCAGAGACAAATGGCAGGGGAGGGGAGTTAGAGATCAACCAAAGGACTTGTATGCATGCACATTAGCATAATCAATGGTACAGACACAGGGGAGGTGGGGGCTTGACCTGGGTAGGAGTGGTGGGGGGCGGGGGGTCAATCAGGGGAAAAAGAAGACATGTAAAACTTTAAACAATAAAAATAAATGATAAAAAAAAAGAATGAAAACAAATTGTGTGTCCTTCTATTTGTCATTTAGGATCCTCCTACACTTTATGTATGTACTAGGGTCCCAGTGCACAAATTTGTGCACATTGAAAGGTACTGTGGGCCACGAGGCTGCAGTGGGCACCGGGGCAGGTTTGGGCCCATCCTCTGAGCCCCTGCCTGGCTCCTCCCTACACGGCCCCCAGTCCTCTGTCTGCTGGCAGCTCTACTCCCGCCACCACCGCTTCCACATGCTGGCACTGACGGCACAGGTCCCACTTGCATCCGCTGCTGGTGCGGAGCAATTGGGGCCAGTGCTAGTAGTGGGTGCGAGCAGCAGCTGCTTCTCCGGTCACCCCACAGGAGCAGGGGGAGGTGGAGAAGCCCTCAAGGATGATCAGGACTGGTACCAGGCGCTGAGCACTGGCAGCGGTTGCAAGCAGTGGCTCTGGTGCTGGCTGTGGGTGTGAGCCGGGCTGTCACCAGCAGTGGCTGCGAGCAGCGGCTGCCAGCCACAATCACCCCTCAGAAGCAGGGGGAGGTGGAGAAGCCTCGAGGGGCAATCGGGCCTGCAGCCAGCGTTCACACCCACTGATGGTGCCGAGTGATTGGGGCCGGCAGCAGATGTGAGTGGCGGCTCCAGCACCAGCAGCGGGTGCCAGTAGGGCTGGCGCCGGCAGTGGGTACAAGCTCCAGGTGGGACCACGGCACACAGAAGCAAAGAATTTCAGTAACTACCAGAGACTCACCCTGATGACAGCGACCAGTGCCCCGCCTTGGTCTGGAGCCCCCACTCACCTGCTCTACCATCCTGACACGGCCAATGCCCACCATGTTCTGCGTTCTGCCACCTGCTGCTAATGCCCACCATGTTCTGCACACGCCCCCTGGTGGTCAGCACATGTCATAGTGACCAGTTGTTTAGTTGTTCAGTTGTTCTGCCATTTGGTCTATTTGCATATTAGGGTTTATATATATATATAGTGTGGGGACACAAAAAAAACATAACTTTCCTTCCACCTTCTATATTCTTCTAGCAAGGCTAATAAATTAATATAAGACAGATTAACAAGAGAAAATGTCCAAACTTTATTTTATTTGGGAGTGTTATAAGAATGAGACCCTAAGAGGCACTGGGCAGTTAAGGTTTATATGCCATTCTGCAGCTAAGGAGAAGAGAGGGGGGATGGGATGGGGACGATTGTGGTTTTGGACTTTAAAGGATAGGAAGACAATTCATTTGGAGATGGAAAAGCAAAGGTTTGGCAAATGTTTGCTGGGGAATCTTTAACAATGGGACACACAGAGGACTTTAAACAAATGGGTCTTGCTAGGTTCCTTACACACTCATTTATATTAAACTATAGCTATCTGTGATAATATCTCCATCCCTGGAGTAGGTTCTCCAACAATCAATAAATGGATAAATAAATTTTGGTATATAAATGAAAAATTCACTCTAGTAAAAAGCAACAAATGACTGATACACTCAAATGTATAGATAAATATCAAAAACACTATAATGACCAAAAAAATCTAGAAACAAAAGGGTTCCATTTATATAAAATTTTGCAATAGGCAAAATGGCACTTTCATGACTTAAAACAAGAGAAGTTGCACGGGGCCATGTGATGTGGATGGAGAGGTTGTCTGAATTCCTTTGGGAGGGAACATCTGAAGGTGTAAGAAATATTCTATATCTTGATTGGTTTGGTGGTTACAATGTATATATTTGTCAAAACTAAGAATAATATTCTTAAAATAGTTTTATTTTATTGTTGGTAAATTATATTTTTAAAAGCTTATTTTAAAGCTAAGTATATAGTTAAATAAATAACAGTAGTTACTGATTTTAGATATTAAAGAAAATAGGAATCTAACCGTTCATACTGACATTAATTAATTAATTAATTAATTAGTTAGTTAGTTAGTTAGTTAAAAGTATAAAAATGTCACTTATAGTAGAACTAGAGGCCCGGTGCACAAATTCAAGCACCAGTAGGGTCCCTGGGACTGGCCTGTGGGATCGGGCTGAAACCGGCTCTCTGACAACCCTGGAGGGGTCCCGGATTGCAAGAGGGTGCAGGCCAGGTCAATGACCCCACTGGTGCATGATCAGGGCTGGGGAGAGATGCAGGAGGTTGGCCAGCCAGGGAGGGACCATGGGAGGACCCCAGGGCATGTCCGGCCCATCTCGCTCAGTCCTGATTAGCTGGACCCCAGCAGCAAGCTAACCTATGGGTCAGAGTATCTGCCCCCTGGTGGTCAGTGCACATCATAGCGGCGGTTGAGGGGCCTTAGCATATCATTAGCATATTATGCTTTGATTGGTTGAATGGCTGACCAGACGACCGGACTCTTAGCATATTAGGCTTTTATTATATAGGATGTCAATATTCAAATATAGAAGGAATAATTAATTCAGAAAATCACATTAGGACAACATACTTGAAATAATTACATCAGCCAAGAAACACAAATAGATATTATAATTAGTGAGTAAATGTTTGCTGAATAAAGGGATATTTACATGGTTTCAAATACTTCCCAATAAAATGCTTATTAATATATAGAAAAGAAAGGGTAATGACAGTGGAGAAACATGGCAAACATTTCTTTATTCAAGTGATCAAGTTTAACACATTGTGTACTACATGAAAAGGTACAATAAAAACAAGGCATCACTTCTGGGGTATTACTGGCAGAAGTGTATACCCTTAATCTAATCAAGAATAAACAAACCCAAATTAAGGAACATTCTACAAAATTACTGGAGGACTCTAAAGAAGCATAACAAACACATGCAAGATGTGATCATAAATTGGATATTAAAGGCCATTATTGGGATAATTAAAAAAAAACTGAGTTTGGTCTTATTAGATTATAGCATGAATATCATTGTTAATTTCCTGATTCTAATGGCTGTAGTGAGATTATGTAAAATAATATCTAGTTTGTAGGAAATATATTCTAGAATATTTTGAAATGCTGGGGTACCTTGTCAGTAACTGACTCTGAAGTGATTCAAGTATAAGGAAAAAATGACAACTCTAAGTAATAGTGTGGTTATATTTTACTAACTTCATAAAGGGTTCACTAAAGCCATAAAATAAATAACCTAATATTTCTTCAGCCTGAGAAAAAAATTTTTAAATATATTTTATTGATTTTTTACAGAGAGGAAGGAAGAGGGATAGAGAGTTAGAAACATCGATGAGAGAGAGAAACATTGATTCAGCTGCCTCCTGCACACTCCCTATTGGGGATGTGCCCATAACCAAGGTACATGCCCTTGACTGGAATCGAACCTGGGACCCTTTAGTCCGCAGGCCGATGCTCTATCCACTAAGCCAAACCACTCAGGGGCAGGCTGAGAAAATTTATATTTCTATTTTTACTAGATGCAGCATAGAGTTCTCCTTACAAAAAGACACTTGTAAGGTAAATTTTCTATGTCAATGTATAGTTCATAGTAATTATCAACCATGATTGGAAACATATCTACTATACAGAAATATTTATTGAAATAGTATCTACCAGGACGTTCAAAATCCTCAAAATTGAAATCAACTGTTTTGAATTATTATTTTCTTAGATTTTATTTATTTATTTATTTATTTATTTATTTATTTATTTATTCTTCAGCCTCTTCCACAAAGGAATTAAGCACTGTTTCACCCCCTTTTCCTGGCCTATTTAACATGGTTTAAAGAGTATGGTGTGCAAACCAATGAACTATTATTACCTTGTGAGATTACATGCTTATCTTGAACCACTCCTGACTCTTTCTGATTTTTATTCTGAGAGTCTACAATTTTTCTATGTAATGATTAATTCAATGTTTCAGTGTAAATTAGTTAACAATAATTAAAGTTATTTAGCAGTCACACGTGATCATGAACTCTTCAAAACAAAATAAAATATAGCCAAGGCTAATCTTCATCAGTACACAGCAGTACTTTCAGGCCAGTTATAAAAATGCTGAAATATTTCCATTTCACCTGATACTTAGCTGGTGCTCTGAATGTTTCAAGTGTCTCACTATGATCTTTGCCAGCCCAGGCTACCCCAGAAACTAAGAGGTAATGCTTGGAACACTGGAGGATATCTAGATCTCAGCTTCAGCACCATGGCCAGCATCTCTAAATATTTGCCCATGTGTAACAGTACTATATTGTGTATTTGAAAGTCCTAAACAGTAAATCTTTTTTTAAAAAATATATTTTATTGATTTTTTTTACAGAGAGGAAGGGAGAGGGATAGCGAGTTAGGAACATCGATGAGAGAGAAACATCGATGAGCTGCCTTCTGCACACTCCCTTACTGGGGATGTGCCTGCAACCAAGGTACACACCGTTGACCGGAATCGAACCTGGGACCCTTCAGTCCGCAGGCCAATGCTCTATCCACTGAGCCAAACTGGTTAGGGCTAAAGAGTAAATCTTAAAATTCTCATCACAAGAAAAAAATGTAACTGTAAGGTGGTAGATGTTAACTAAACTTATTTTTGTATTCATTTTGCAATATATAAATATTAAATAATTATGCTGTACACTTTAAATAATACAGTGATAATATGTCTATTATCCTATATAAAAAAACCCTAATATGCAAATCGACCAAACAGCAGAATGACTGGTTGCTATGACATGCACTGACCACCAGGGGGCAGAAGCTCAACACAGGAGCTGCCCTTGGTGGTCAATATGCACCCACGGTGGGAGCACCACTCATCCAGAAGCTGGGCTCATGGCTGGCAAGTGCAGCAGCGGTGGCGGGGGCCTCTCCCACATCCCCTCGTGGCAGTGCTAAGGACCAGGCCTAAGCCAGCAAGCAGACATCCCCCGAGGGGTCCTGGACTGCAAGAGGGCACAGGCTGGGCTGAGGGACCCCCACCCCAGTGCATGAATGTTGTGCACTGGGCCTCTAGTATCTTAATAAAATGGAAAAAAAATTTTTTTTAATAGTATCCTTGGGAAATGCATTTTTTCCACATAAAACTATCTGTATATCTTTCTTTTTAATCCTCACCCTTGGATATGTTTTTCATTGATTTTTTAAAGAGAGAGCGAGAGAAAGTGAGAGAGAGAGAGAAAGAGAGAGAGAGAGAGAGAGAGAGAGAGAAACATCGATTGGTTGCTTCTTGCACACACTCAAACCAACGAGGATTCAAACCAAAACCTGGGTATGTGACCTGACCAGGAATCAAACTTCCCACCTTTCAGTGTGTGAACAGGACAGCACACCAACCAACTGATCCACACCAGCCAGAGCTAATGTGTATAACTGTTTCACATTCGTTTACAGTAATTATTTTTTTCCAATTCTACCAATAATGGCTTCTTTATGCATTCTTTTCAATAATGGCTTCAACTAATTTTTAAAAGTGAAATTATTTATCTTATAGATAACTATCATATAAAATAAATACAAAATAGTCTTGAATATTCTTAAATTCCTATACTACATTAATTTTACTTATGTAACACAAAAATCACTTTAGTATGAATTTTATTTGTAGTGAGAACCAGAGATTACCCAATATAAATGTAGATTAGGCTTTGTCCCATTAAGTAGAGTGAATAAAACATTGAATGGATTTTTTTCAAGTTCCCACATTATCATGATGCTGCTGATCCAGGGACCACACTTTGAGTGTCATTGGTATAGGCAAACACAGTGGTTCTAATCCCTGGTAGTACACGATAATCATCTGAAATAATTTTCCTTGTTTATTTTTATTTATATTTGTGGTAAAATATACATAACATAAAATGTATCACTTTATGGTTACATAGTATTCCATTGCGCATATGTACCACAGCTTTTTTTATCCAATTTTCCCATGTGCAACAGCACAGATGGACCTGGAGATTACTATGCTAAGTGAAATAAGCCAGTCGGAGAAAGACAAATATTATCTCACTTAAATGTGGAATCTAATTAACAAATAAACTGATGAACAAAATAGAAACAGAGGCATAGATACATGGAACAGTCTGACAGTTGTCAGAGGGAAGACTAGATGAAAGGTGAAGGGATAGCCAAAGAACATATATGTATAACCCATGGATACAGACCACAGTGTGGTGATGGACAGAGGGAAGCTGGAATGGGGATTGGGTGGAGGGGGCAAAGGAGGGAAAATGAGGACATCTGTAATAGTGTCAACAGTAAAATTAAGAACAAATAGATATTAAGCTAAAAATAATTTTAAAAAATATACAAATATATATTTACCACCTTAATCACTTTAAGGGTACAGTTCAGCATTGTTAAATACATTCACATTATTATGCAAACAATCTCCATAGAGCCTTTTCATCTTGTAAAACTGAAACTATAATTAAACAATTTCCTCCAACCCCAGGGCACTGCCTTCTACTTTTTGTCTCTATGAATCTGACTACTTTATAGACTTAATATAAGTAGAATCATACATTGAAACTATAAAAATACTTTAAATTAAACATACAATTTGTCTTTTTATGACTGGTTTATTTCACTCAGCAAAAGTTCCTCAAGGTTCATCCATGTTGTAGTGTGTATCAGAATTTTCTTCCTTTTTAAAGCTAAATAATATTCTATTGTATGTCTATACCACATTCTGTTTACTCATGCATCCATTGATTGTCACATGGGTTGCTTCAACCTTTTAGCTATTGTGAGTAATGCTGCTATAAACATAAGTGGACAAACATTTCTTTGAGATCGTGCTTTCAATTCTTTTGGATATATACCCAGAAGTGGAATTACTGGATATGGTAATTCTGTTTTTAATTTTTTGGGATACCACTATAACTATTTCTCATAGTGACTACACCATTTTACATTTCTACAAACAGTTCACAACATGGGCTTCGATTTCTCCACATCTCCAACACTTGTCTTTTTCTATTTTTTAATATAGTCATCCTAATGGGTATGAAGTAGCATGAAATATTCTTTATGAAACAAAAGAATACTAAAGTTAAGTAACTTCTGAAAAACGGTTCTGGTGTCCTTGGTCCTTTCTTTTTTTCTGATTTAAATAATTCAAAATTAAAATTTTATTTTAGCCAGGCAGTCATTTTAGCATGTTACACATGATTTCTTAAATACAATATTTACTTTAGCACAAAAAGTCAGTATTGACTAAAATACTTTTATAATACTAACATTTGTGCACTTATTTAATTGATGCCTCCCTTGCTCCCTTAGGCTGTGATACCATGAGGACAGGAACCATATCTAACTTTCCCTAATGCTAATGCTAATGCTAGTGGGGCTCAGTGAATGTATTTAGAACAAATGAATGAAATAGAAATGTCAGAGCATTGCTTTTATGGGACAGATAAAAAGGTGCATGTGTGGGCAAAATCAGGGCATGTGTCTTGTGGTGGGGCAGGGCTGGAGCACCAACACTGATGGACCGTGGGTGTAGTCACTGGTGATGCAGCTCCTAGTGCTGGGCAGAGGATTGCAGCTCAAGATGGGATTAGAATCAGTATTTCACCTGTCAGATCATTGTGTCAATGTTTAAGCTGAATAGTTTCCTTTCGGACAATTTCCAAAGAAACAAGAGTTTTAAAATCTTTACAGTGATTTCTAATTGAGCTCTATTTCTCAAATCCATTGGTTCTTTTTCATTTTTTATTGTTTATTTTTAATTTTTTACAGTTTTATTGAGGTATAATTGACAAATATTGTGTACATTTAAATTGTACAACATAATGGTTTGAGATTACATATATATATCAAATATATATATTGTGAAATGACTATCACAATGTTTTTTCAAATTGAGATATAATCCTATATAATAAAGAGGTAATATGAAAATTAACCCTCACACCCTCACAAGATGGCTGCCTACGACCAGGCTGGCAGGGGTGTTAGTGAGGGTTGACCAAACGACTGAACAGCAGGCTGCGTGGGGTGACCAGGCCAGCAGGAGGGGGGGAGTTTGGGGTGACCAGGTCAGCAGGGGGGGAAGTTAGGGCCGACCAGGCCAGCAGAGGGGTCAGTTGCGGGCAACCAGGCCGGTGGGGGGTTGCAGTTGGGAGTGACCAGGTTGGTCGGGGGGCAGTTGGGAGAGATCAGGCCGGCACGCAGAGGCAGTGAGGGGCAATCAGGCCAGCAAGGGGGGCAGTTAGGGGCGACCAGGCAGGCAGGCAGGTAAGTGATTAGGAGCCAGCAGTACAGAATTATGAGAGGGTTGTCCGACTGCAGTCAGACATTCCCCTAGGGGTCCTGGATTGGAGAGAGTGCAGACTGGGCTGAGGGGACGCCCCATGCACGAATTTCATGCACTGGGCCTCTAGTCTATATAATAAAAGTCTAAGCAACTGTTATGGTGGAACGACCAGAATGACCGGTCACTATGATGTGCACTGACCACTAGGGGGTAGATGCTCAATGCAGGAGTTGCCCCCTGGTGATGAGTGTGCTCCCACAGGGGAGGTGCCATTTAGCCAGAAGCCGGGCTCACAGCTGGTGAGTGCAGTGGCAGTGGCGGGAGCCTCTCCCACCTCCGTGGCAGCACTAAGGAGCAGCAAGCAGGCGAACGGTAAGGTGCGAGGGGTCCTGGACTGTGAGAGGGATGTCTGACTGCTGGCTTAGGCCTGCTCCCCTCCAGCAGGCAGACATCCCCCAAGGGGTCCCAGAATGTGAAAGGGCGCAGGCCGGGCTGAGGGACCTCCCCCTTCCAGTGCATGAATTTCGTGCACTGGGCCACTAGTTGATATATAACATTGTACAGCAGGTCCTCAAAGAACGACATTCCATTCAACATTGTTGAGAAAAAATTTTTATCCCTGACAATCTGGAGCCACTGTCTGTGTAGAGTTTGTACATTCTCACCATTCCTGCAGGTTTTCTCTGGGTACTGAGGTGTCCTCTCACATCCTAAAGATGCAAGTGAGGTGGAATGGTGTGTTCAAATTGACCCACTATTCGGTGAGTGTGGGTGTGTGTAGTGTGCCCTGCTGTATAAGGGTGCCCACCCAGGATGGGTTTGCTCTTTGCACCCTGAGCTTTGAGAGAGGATCTACTCACATGGGAGACCCTAAACTGGGATAAGTGGATTGGAAAATAGTTCTCTTGTTTTTATTAATCTTTCTTAAATGTATATATAGCTTACATTTATTTCAATGTTTAATAATAGAAGTGCTTTGGGTCTTTAGAAGTTTGATGATGTTTTGTGACCATAAATATGCTGAAGAAACTTAATTTGTTGATATCAATTAGTCTATAGTAAAATTGGTTTTGTTATATGTAGTTTGCTTAAAGTCACAGTTTCCAATAATCTGTCGGCAACTTTTAATGAGGACTTACTGAATTAGTGATAGGTATACATTATCGTAAATTTCACAGCCACAGCACCATTACTCATTGCTGCATGATTTGGACAAGATTCTTATTCTCTCTACGTTTGGTTTCTAAGCAATCTCTATGGAACTTTCCTCTTCCTCCTCCTCCTCCTCCTCCTCCTCCTCCTCCTCCTCCTCCTCCTCCTCCTCCTTCTTGTATATAGAATAAATTCATTCTTTTTTATTGAGGTATATTTTTATTTATAAATATACCTATTTTTAATATTGAGATATAATTGATGTATAACTTTGCATTAGTTTTATCAACCTCCCATTTTTATATTCTGTAATTTAAATTATCTTAGGTTAAAAAATATTTCACTGCAGGAGTTTTAAGACAAGAAAACAAGAACCCAAAAAGGCCAGCAAGTTACCTTGGGATCCTCTCTATGACCTCTGGGTCAACAAACAAATAAGTTAAAGAGAGAATTTCTATGTCCCATCCTGAAAAATTACTCCATTGGGAAATTTCCCACTGTTAACTACTAAAGTCAATAACAATCCTTATTAAATAGGCATTGAGTGGAAAATAAATATAATTAGCATGAGCAGAATTAAATATAAAGAACTCACCATGTAGCCCTAACCCGTCTGGCTCAGCGGATAGAGCGTCGGCCTGTGGACTCAAGGGTCCCAGGTTCGATTCTGGTCAAGGGTATGTACCTTGGTTGCGGGCACATCCCCAGTGGGGAGTGTGCAGGAGGCAGCTGATCGGTGTTTCTCTCTCATCGATGTTTCTAACTCTCTATCCCTCTCCCTTTCTCTCTGTAAAAAATCAATAAAATATATTTAAAAAAAAGAACTCACCATGTAGACATTTAAAATTTGATATGTGATATAAACAAAGCAACACATGTATGTGAACAAACTGGTAGACACTATTTCCCATCTAATTTATAAACTAATATTGTATCTCCATTCTTGAGACATTTAAGATATAATTTTTAAATGTGAAAATATTTTTAAATAATGTAAAGTATACACCTGTTGTGGACAATTCACTTTGGAGATGGATATTGCAAAACTGTTATTTTTTTAAGTAAAAAACCTGGCTGAGTTGACTAAGTTGGAGTATATGTTTGAAAGAAATTAGATGTAAGAGACTTTAGAGAAGAAGAACAGTGAAAATGCTTTAAATTAACACACAAATTACATCCAACTTTGGTGATCACATTTTATCTTCCTAGTCAGTGGTCAGCAAACTGCGCCTCAGCAAACCGTGGCTCGTGAGCCACATGCGGCTCTTTGGCCCCTTGAGTGTGGCTCTTCCACAAAATACCGACTTCTGCACATGGGCCACGAAGTTTCAGTTGCACTGTATGTGCGCGCCCACATGTGGTATTTTGTGGAAGAGCCACACTCAAGGAGCCAAAGAGCCGCATGTGGTTTGCGAGCTGCGGTTTGCCAACCACGGTCCTAGGTAATGTTTCCCTGAAATGTGATAAGTAACGAAAGGAACATGAGACATGAGAAATACAAACAGGAAATAATTTAGGATAATTTCTTTGTCATGTGATTTCTAAGCATGAGAGGCAGAAGGGTGTATTGGTTAAGTGTGCAGACCAGATCCCCTGTTTGGTAATCCTGACTCTGTCACTTGCCTGCTCTATGATCTTAAACAAATTAGTATACTTCTCTTTGTCTTAGTTTTCTCATTTGTAAAATAGGGATACGTATATCTACATTTTAAAGTTATCTAAAAGAAATTTTTATAAAATGCTTACAGTTTTAATACATACTAGATAGATACACAAATTTCTGAATGTCCTTAGTGCTCACATGCTTATGTTTACTGATGATATTTTGAACATTTTCCTAGACTCTAAATGGTCCATATAGAAAATTGCAGATCTATAGCCTCACTCCCATAAATGAGTACTTCTCTACATTTTTGATACCATAGAAAGTTGCCATCTTTAGAGAACCATGCTTTTAATAAATAAAACAGAATATTTCAATTATTTCAAATGATTACTTTAGGACTACCATTAAGATAAATGTTAATTAAAACCATTCAACAAACTATTTCTATCAGACTATATGATACATGGCTTGAATCATCAGTCAGATTCCACATCTCATCAGTTTCATATTCTACTAATTCTCTTTACTAATTTTTTAAAACATTCTACTTTGCATTTATTCATTAAATGGCAGCAACTGTTTGGCAGCCTGACATCTGTGCATTTCAATAAAATACAGATGCAGAAATTATTAAGAGATTTTCATGGAAAGCTATGCATAACCCTCTGTTGCATGCCTGAGAGAAAATAAATTAAAAGCATCTTCCGTAAACCCTCAAAATAATCTATGCCTTTGGGCAACCCTCTCTGCTTTAAACAACTTGCTAGGTCAATATTTACCTCCTAAACAGACATTGGGTATGGAATACCTAGCTGAGGAGCACTAGACGCAAATTACTTGAACTATTCAGAATTTGAAATATTTAAGTTTTCATTTGAAATTGAAGTGAATGGATTCCCATTTTATTCTATTTTATTCTACTCTGAAATGTGTTTTTGCATTTGTGGGGACTCTTGCAGATTTAAATGAAGTTTTTCATGAGCAACAATTCATCTATAAACCATAAATGGTAACAAAGATAAAAATTTAAAAAAATCAACATTGAGTCCTTAACATATGCCAGATATACTGAGTTATTTTACATACATTTAATTTACAGATATTATAATTTACTTATATCACCCTTTTTAACCATCACAACAACCCTCTGAGGTAAGTACTGTTGCCTTTCTTCATAGATGATGAAATTGAGGCACAGAGACATCAAGAAACTTGTAGTAGGCTGTGTAATAAGCAAATAATGGGGTAGGATTTAAGCCTATTCAGCCTGACATCAGAATCTAGGCTCCTAATTGCCACATTATGCTTTGTACTTAGGATTCTTTCCCTTTCAAGTGACAAAATACCATATTGAAGATGGCTAAAGAAAACAAAAATTACTAAAAATTCATAACAAATGTACCATCAATTACAAATAAATCCATTGCCCCAAATAATTCCCTGTAACCTGATCAAGCCTTCTCCATATCTCAGACCTGTTTCCTTCTTTTTTGGCTCCATGCTCAAGCCAAACTCTCCTTTTAAGTTGGTAATAGCTTCAATTCTATCCTCTCAATAACCCATCAGAGAAGAGAGGTAGAGGTGGGGAAGAACCTGTTTCTTCCCAATAGTTCAAAGAAAATCTTTAATCACATGCTCACATTTTAATCAATTGCTGTTGCCCTGTAATTAGTGAGTCTGAATCACCAAGTGTTGGTTGCCTGCTCATGCAGAGTTGAATCAAACAGCATACCTGAAAATGTGCACACTGAAATAGCTGTGATGGAAAAGTATGCACATTTTTTACTATGCTTTTCAACCTTGAACCAAGATATATTGGTAATTATGAACTTTCTCCATAAGTAAAAGAATATGTGAATTATCATTTAGGTCTAATATTTCAAAAATGTGTTATCACTCTCCATCCTTGCTGGTGCTCTATTAGTGTGATATCATTGCCCCTGTTCTCGTCCATCTAATGGCTCACAAAGTCAATAAATGAATAAATTAAGGAAAAAAAACTTCTATTTTCTTATAGGCTTTTCATGATAAACAGAAGAAAAAGTGATCAACAGTTCTCACTCCTATAAATATAGATACACTGATTTAGTCTCCATAAGTGAATAGTTTATTTAAATTTAAGTAAAATATATGATAATAATTAACCTTATATATTTTATGTCATTTACTTAGATTGTGTGATTTCTAACACTATCAACTTATAAATGATTTCTTTTTTATCATAATACTAACTGTGTATTCCACTGTTTAACATTCTCAACAGTTACGTGATTTGTGAAAATTTTTCTCCTACATAAGACACCTTGAAATGATGCTTTTGTATTTTTATAATTTTCTCTGCATTTTGCATCCAATAATTAATTTTCTTTATTCTTGAAAAACTTGCTTCTTTTGTCAAAGAGGTTACTCTCCTAGATTTAAAAAAAGACATGCCACTAGTTGACAGAATTTTATATTAGACTATACATTGACGAGTAAGAACAAAAAGATTATAAGTTTCAATTTTCAGTTATTCATGAAGTTTTCCTAGGTTCACTTTCTTTTCACTTTATGGTTATAGATTTACTTGTCCTGGCACATAAAATTCATCTTATGCATTTATACTGAAATACCAAACACAACTACCTTTCAGAATATTATCACAAGTTGTAATATTTATGTAGCATTTTCATCAGAAAGCCAATTAGTCAGTAAACCAATAAAATGAAGCTCCTTCAAAAGTGACTTTTCCTTTATAAACAGACAGCATAAATGTCACCAAGTTGTGCAATAGTGCATTGACAAACTAATCACTAGGAATACATGGTATAAATTACCATTGGGAAAACTGCAGAATGCATGGTCCCTCATTCTCAAGTCATCTCTGAGGAAGTGTCTTTTTGAGTCAAACTTAGGTGGCTAGACAATAGAAAGTGTCTGAAAAGGAAAGAGTTAAAGCAGCTATGATGCATTTCTTCCACAAATAACAATAGAATGGGGTGGCAGAAGCTCCTGGAGAAAACAAACTTTAAACAAGGATCAAATAACAAGGGATTTAGGATGATGGTTGACTTGGATAAGGAGAAGTCAGTGTGTGAGTTATTGGGACAGCAAAATCAGGTGGTAAGAAATGGATTATTGACAATATCTTAGTTTTTTTGTGTGTATTTTTTTTATGGAGTGATGATTTCATGGGTACTTGTTACATTATTAAAAATAGCTATTTAAAATATAAATAAGTAAATATCAAAATGGGCCCACTACATATTCTAATCTAATAAAAGAGAAACATGCAAATTGACTGCACCTCCGCTATGCCCCCAAGTCACGCCCACCAGCCAATCAGAGTAAGCATATGCAAATTAACCCAACCAAGATGGGGGCCAGCAGCCACAGAGCTGGAGCAAGCAGGAGGCTTGGTTGGAAAAGCGATGGAGGAAGCCAAGCTTCCTGCCTGCCCTGGCCGGCTGTGGCCTGCGCTCAAGGCAACAAAGTTTCAATTATAGAAGATAAATAAATCCCAGATACCTGCTTCCAGCTGGCCTCCACTGGGAGCTTGGGTGGCTGGGGGCCGTGGCCAGCCTGCAAAAAGCCATCAGCCTCTCACCCAGCATGGCCACACCCTCATGGGCTGAGGGTCCCCGTTGGGGGGCTTGGACAGCCAGCAAAAAGCCATTAGCCCCTAACCCAGGCTGGCCAGGTAGCCCAGCGAGGACCCCCACCCTGAAGGGGCTGTGGCCAACCTGAAAACAGCCATCAGTCCCTCACCCAGGCTGGCCCGGCACCCCAGCTGGGACCCCCTCCCTCAAGGGGCTGTGGCCAGCCTGCAAACAGTCATCAGCCCCTCACCCAGGCTGGCCAGGCACCACAGTGGGGACCTCCACCCTGAAGGGGCCGTGGGCAGCCTGCAAACAGCCATCAGCCACTCACCCAGGCTGACCAGGCACCCCAGCAGGACCCCCCCTCCTTGAAGGGGGTGTGGCCAGCCTGAAAACGGCCCTCAGCCCTTCACCCAGGCTGGCCAGGCACCCCAGTGGGACCCCCACCCTGATCCGGGACACCCTTCAGGGCAAACCAGCCAGCCCCCACTCATGCACCAGGCCTCTATCCTATATAGTAAAAGGGTAATATGAAAACTGACCCTAACAGTAGAAAGACTGGGAATGACTGGTCACTATGACACACACTGACCACCAGGAGGCAGACGCTCAATGCAGGAGCTGCCCCCTGGTAGTCATTGAGCTCCCACAGGGAGAGCTCTGCTCAGCCACAAGCCAGGCTGATGGCTGCCAGCACAGCATTGATGGTGGGAGCCTCTCCCACCTCCTCAGCAGCGCTAAGGATGTCCAACTGCAGCTTAGGCCTGGTCCCCACTGGCAAGTGGACATCTCCCAAGGGATCCCAGGCTGCCAGAGGGATGTCTGAATGCCAGCTTAGGCCCAATCCCCCAGGGAGCGGGCCTAAGCCAGCAGGTGGTCATCCCCCGAGAGGGCACAGGTCGGGCTGAGGGACCCCGCCCCCCCTGAGTGCATGAATTTTTGTGCACCGGGCCTCTAGTAATGTTATATAGTCATATCTCAATAAATCAATAAATTGACTAAATAGAAACAGACATTTCCAGAAGCAACTATAAGACAATATGAACAGATATAAGATCATATGTTAATTAAATTCTAATTCCTCATACTTAGGATAGTAGTTGCTATTTGGTATGAGATTTTTTTTGTATAAATGATTGAATTTAATGGAAATGTATACTCAAGAAGCACCTACAAATTACAGAAAACTTCAAGGGATGAGAGGGACATAAGAAATGTCCCTCAAGCCTTACTCAAGTTCATTCAATAAACTAATTTACAATATAACAAAACAGTTAAAAAGTATTATTTTCTGGTAAATATAGGACACTTGCTAAACACATCCACTTCTCTTTGGAGGCCATCATTAAAATATAATAATAATCTAGCATGATGTATAGCTCCTAAAAGATAGTGCTGGCAGCAGAAACATGATCTCTATATCTGATGTTTAAAATTACTCTCATGAACATCTGGTTAGGTAATATAAGTAGATATTTTAATATAATATTCAGTCTAGAAAGCAAAAGACACACAAATATTTGCTGAAATAGTAGATTCTATAATAAAAGTGTGATCAATGTGATATAGTACATTTTCAGGATAAATTAATCAATAAGCCAAAACTGTTATATAGAAAATTACTAGCCTCAAATAAATGATTTATTTTTATAATGAGCACATAAAATTTGGTAATTAGATAGCTAAATTGCCCTCCCCAAACCCTCACACATGATATTACTTACACAATGTATGAAAAATATTAGCAATAAAAAACATTGAATTAGCATAAAAATAAATATATTATAACAATACTCAACAACCACAATAATGTGAAAAAAAGCATACATTTATAGATTTCAAATTATAGTATAAAGTGATATAACTTATTTGGATAACAATTTAGCAGTATATTTTTAAAGCCATAAAACACTCATATTTTCTGATTCTAGAATCTTATTTTGGGCAACTTATTCTATAAAGTTGGAGTAACGATTTCTAATGCTAAGTTAAATCGTCCTGATGAAATTTCTAGAATAACCACTGAAATAATAGAATCAAGTAAATAACTTCTAAAGCATTAAAAGAACAAGAAAGAAAGGAAAATAAACATAATTCAAAAATCAAAAGAAGGCAGGACAATAGGGAGGAAGTTGATATAGTAAAAGCTAGACCAGAAAAAGAAGCAGGATGGCAGATCACATCCAAGTGCATCTATAATCAAAGTCAATAAACTAACATGTTCAATTTAATATAATTTCACACAGGCCTTATTAAAACAAAATCCAGTCACATGTCATACACAATAGTATAGTTAAAACAAGGGCAACGAAAAATTACAAAAAGGTGAACTACTCGGGGAAAATGCCTAGAGCAAGCTTAAGCTACATAAAAACCTTAAAGGTGAGCTTTAAGACAAAAATTAATACCTAGGCATAAAGAAGGTCAGTACATAAAGAAATGAGCTTTCTAAATCTGTAAATCCCTAATATATCCAGGTAAGTAAAATTAGGGAGAAATATGAGAGAAGGAGAACCAGAAACGTCAACATACTGACTGATTCTAGAATGAAAGGACTTAAACATAAGACGGGAAACCATAAAAATACTAGAAGAATCCACCGGCAGCGAAATGGCAAACATATGCCGAAGGAATTTCTGCACCGATACAGCTCCTAGGGCAATGGAAACTAAAGAGAAAATAAACAAATGGGACTACATCAAAATAAAAAGCTTTTGCACAGCAAAAGAAACCATCAACAAAACAAGAAAGCCCACTGCATGGGAGAACATATTTTCCAATGTTATCACCGATAAGGGTTTAATCTCCAACATTTAAAGGGAACTCATACAACTTAACAAAAGGGAGATAAAACAACCCAATAAAAAAATGGGCAACAGGTCTAAAGAAATACTTTTCAAAAGAAGACAGAACGAAGGCCAAGAGACATATGAAAACATGCTCAAAGTCACTAATCATCCAAGAGAGGCAAATCAAAACAACAATGAGGTACCATCTCATACCTGTCAGAATGGCTATCATCAACAAACGCCAAGTGCTGCAGAGGATGCGGAGAAAAAGGAACCCTCATGCACTGCTGGTGGGAATGCAGACTGGTGCAGCCACTGTGGAGAACAGTATGGAGTTTCCTCAAAAAACTAAAAATGGAACTCCCATTTGATCCAGTGATCCCACTTCTAGGAATATATCCCAAGGAACTAGAAACACCAATTAGAAAGGATATATGCACCCCTATGTTCATAGCAGCACAATTTACAATAGCTAAGATTTGGAAATAGCCTAAGTGCTCATCAGCAGATGAGTAGAATAGAAAACTGTGGTACATCTACACAATGGAATACTACACTGCTGTAATAAAGAAGGAACTTTTACCATTTGCAACAGCACGGATGGAATGGAGAGCATTATGCTAAGCGAAATAAGCCAGTCAGAGAAAGATAAATATCACATGATCTCACTCATATGTGGGATATAATGAACAGCATAAACTGATGAACAAAAACAGATCAGGAGATAGAGAAACATCAATCAGACCATCAAACCTCAGCGGGAAGGTAGGGGAGGGTGGGGGTAAGGGGGAGAGATCAACCAAAGGACGTATATGCATGCATATAGGCTAACCAATGGACACAGACAACAGTGGGGTGAGGGCATGAGTGGGGAGGTAGGGGAGTAATGTGGAGATAAGCACACATATTTAATAACTTAATAAGGAAATTTAAAAAAAAGGTTAGGCAGCAGCAATGGTTGCACTGGTTTTGAAGATAAGTAGTGGCATCTTGAGTTTTATTAATTACCCTTTACAAACTGAATATATATGTTATATGTATTCATACACATGATATTTCATAATAGTATAATAGAATACATAATTATATGGAGAAATTTGAAGGTGTAATAGTTATCAAACTGTGTTAGAATTGTAGAACTTGTGTATATTTTATATATAGCTAGAAAATATTTCAACCTTCTCCCTACTCTATACAAATTATAAAAACAATATAAATTGAACACTAAGTGTAGGAATATAGATGAGCAATGCCTCTATTATTAAATAGTTAATGAAGATATAATTGATTCTTTATAATGGCATTTGCCTCTTGGATGGTAAATGGCTCTTTGAAATACATTTTGCTTGAAATCTATAATGAACTGTATTTTAATACTAAGCATTCTTCTTTTCAACTACAAATACTAAGATTGGATAGGCATATTTATTTACTTTGCTCCATTGAAAATACTAGGAAATATAAAGATCCAGAAGATTCTTTGAACCTATAACTAAAAATAAAGAGTTTTTTTATAGGAGTAGATAGTTTTGCATTGTACACTATTGAATTCTTTAATTGAATCTTGAATAGGTTGGGTGATGAATCAGCATAACTAAAGTAAGATTTAAGGATAGTTCTACATTACCCTATAGAATATAGCTACAAGATTTTCTATTTAATATACGTATTACTTTTTAAAAATCGATTCCAGAGAGAGAAAGGGAAGGAAGAGAGAGAGAGAGAGAGAGAGAGAGAGAGAGAGAGAGAGAGAGAGAGAGAGAGAAAGAGAGAAATATCGATCAGTTGCCTCCTACATGCGCCCTGACTGGGGATAGAACTTGCAACCTGGGTATGTGTCCTGACTGGGAGTCAAACCTACCTTTTGGTGTACAGGGTGATGCTCCAACCAACTGAGCCACACAGGCTAGGGCTTAATATTATTACTTTTATACTTATTTATTTGTTGGAATGTGAACTGTGACCTCTGTTATGAGTTCAGTGCAGTAAAATTTTCTAAGGGATAAAAAATAGTAGAAAGTTCTGACAGAGTAGTAAAAAATATATATGTCCCCCCAGTAATTATGCTATAATTCTGCTGCAGAAAGCAATTCTATTACAGGTCCTATATTCAGACACTTTCCTTAACTTTCCAAAAGAATAAAAACTATTTCTCTTAACTGTGATTTATTTTGTTCTTGGCATGTGCTCAAAAATGACTAATATTTCCTGGCCATTTTTAAAGAAGAAAGAATACATTATGCACCCATACTGACACATATATCCATATGCACACATGTGCAAATACACACATATCATTATGCTATGACAATCCTCTTTAAAATACATCAGTCTTGTCCTTTACATTCATAGAAGCATAAGGTTTTTTTTCAGCTTACTAAGTCTGAAAAGAAATCTCAAGAATTCAAATTAAGCTGCCAGACAAAAGTAGGGTTCTTATTCTACTGTTAGAAAAAGACTCATGGCTGCATAGTACAAGTCAACCTCATTTTGAATAAAAATAATTGTTTCATATTTACACACTAAATAATGCTCACCACAGAATCAGTTCACATCTCTTCTCACTTGCAACAAAATCTTCCAAGAGTCCTGATGGGCCTGTAATAATGAGAATCTTAACTTGTACTATTGAAATTATATGTAACTTCCATATTTTTTGGTAAAAAAACAAACACAAATTATATGTGTCTTTTTGTTGTTTTTGTTTTTTGTTAAAGAGACAAATGGTACTTAGATGCTAATAACCAGAACATAGTACCAAGGATTTGTTTACTCATTGACCAGAATGTTCCCCTTTCAGAGAATGTGTTTATTAACTTAAGGAGACAAATAAAATTCTATTTTATAGCCAAGATAAGGTGTGTTATTTCAGAAGACAGGGAGAGCATGTTTCAGCTTTAAAGATCTTGTCCAGTCTGACACATTTATATTCTATAGAGCACCTATAATTTTCCAAGATTACATTTGCAAGATTCTATCAATGCTATCCTTAAAGAGGACACAATAACAAGACATCCTGTCCACTGGCTAACTCATGCTATAAGTAACAATAATCAATAAATTTTGGCCTTATTTTATACAATAGTAGTGCCACTTCCTAAGATCTAGATTCATGGATGTCATTATGATAGTTGATTCTCTCATTTCCCAGCATTCTGCATGACCAACCACTAAGAGATAGTGACTACCATAATTCATCTACATGGTAAAACACATCAAATGAGTAAAACAACTAAAGAAAGTCAATACTTTTCAAAAATATTTTTCACAAAAGTTAACACATAGCAGCAGTGAGTTAAACTTATTTATTGGCAAGAAATCTTGTCAAACATTAAAGAACAACTACTAAATCAGTAAGCATCTATGAAATGCTGGAATAGAATAAAGAGCAGGAAACTTTGGAATCAAGTCTAGAGAGACTCTGGCTGCTTTACCTAAGACAAGCTATGTAGCTTTCCTGAGCCTTGCTTATGCTAATTTATAAAATTAGATAATAATACCTAGGACTAAACAAGAAAAATAAATGAGAGTAGTGCATAAAAATTAGTTATGATTACTGAAGGAAAGGACCCCCCCTCAAAAAATTATCCTAAGTTGAAAAACAAAAAACTTATGAAAAGAGACCATACTTACAAATATATATTAGATAAAATAAAGTAAAATTGACACAAATTTTTTCTGGTGTGGGGAAGGAGAGGAAGAGAACTTGAAGATAAAAATAAATGCAATTAAATATATAGTAATAATTATATGTAAAATTACATCTCAATTATTTCACATATTTTATGTTTTGATAGGCACTTAATAAATTAGAACAAAAAGATGAGTGTGAGATTTAAATTTCACATATACTAGTAAGGTACTGGGGACATGTGTAACATGAAATATACAAACACAAGTATTACTTGAAATAATTGCTGTCTTGATCAAGATCTACTTTGCAATTCAGTTGGACAATTAAGAAAGAATAATACATACAGTATAACCAATGGCTCATGATGAACCTGCTATAATTATCAGCTTTAGAATTAATAATAGTAAGGAATACCATTCTAGGTAAGAAGATAATTTCTCCACAAAGATAGCCTTAAAAGCCAACATGATACCTACCACTTACAGCTTTTATGGTTGATCCCGATGACTAATGCTATGAAGAGAGTACAATCCTTAAAATAGTAGGAATATTAAAGTTGCCCATGGATGTTTTTGAGAAACTACAGTGAAAGTTCATACTAACATATATAAGAAAGGCTCATTTACTCTCTAGTACATATAATTTCTCTTTTTCTAATTGAATTAAACTCCAGAAACTCATCCACAATTGTGATTTGTCGAAGAACATCAGTTATGCTTAGTCTGAATATTTGAATTGAATTTCAGTTTCTTATTCATTTACTCATTTATTCAACAAATTTGGAGTTCTCATATATCAGGCATTAAGAAAAATGTAGTGATAAAAAAAAGAAGCAAGTTATGTTAACTTCTCATTCTCCTTAGGAACTGAGCAAAAACCCACTTCACCAAACCAACAGACTAGCTAGCAGAATATTGCTTTGATATCTTTATCTCAAGTGACAGGCCCATTTCCCTGCTAGGCATGTTAAAAGGATAAACTAGGTATAATAAACATGATTAACTGAGTAAGATATTTAATGCTGATTGATTAGCATGTAATATAAAATATGTAAAATTGATTAGAATATAAAATACATAAAATATATAAATAAAGTAGCAGCAGCAGAATTTAGTTACCAGATTACATAGCATCAATTAAAGTTATTATTTAATTAATTATACTTTGAGACCAGCCCAACACAAAAAGAACGATGGCACAGTTATCTTCTATGTGTGAGAAGCAGCAGTAAAGCTCTGTTCTGTATACAGGGCATTGCCAGATATGAGGAACTTTGATGCATTAGGTGATAAATAATGGCACTTAAGAGTTTAGCATCCAGGTTTGCAGAGTGGATATGTAAAAAGCATACCAATATTAGATAGTATTTAAAAACTTTGAAACAGTGGGACAGATAATAATTGATAAATGGATTCAAAAGAACAGAGTCCATGAAGATGTAAATATGGTGTTCTAGCTTTAAAATTCAGGTACTAAACTTTTAATCCTATGAAGGCATTTAGAGTAAGAATGAAAAATGGGATATGAGGACATGATGGAGAAGGGTATGCTAAAACTTTGTAATAGGATTTTTCCAGCCAGGAACCAAGAGTAGAAAAAGCCAGCAAGTTTTACGGAGACGTCAGAGGGAAGGGAGGCTGGAGTCTCCAGTTTCTCACGGAGCTGTAGGGTAATCATGAAGAAAGGGCTAGGTAGATGGCAGTGAGAAATTGTTAGTAATAGGATTCAAAGCCACAGAAAATTTTAAGTTGGCCAATGATGGAGACAAAAAAGGGGTGCATAATCATAGTAATTTATAGTAGCTTATGTCAATTTATATGTGATTACTTAAAATAAAATAGCATGTATACATGTATATTTGCATAGATGTATTTTTTAAAATCCTTACCTGAAGAAATGTTCAGAGAGAGAGAGAGAGAGAGAGAGAGAGAGAGAGAGAGAGAGAGAGAGAGCCATGTGAGAGAGATACATTGATTGGTTGCTTTCTTTACACTCCTAGACTGAGGATCAAACCCACAATCCAGGTATGTGCCCTGATTGAAAATTGAACCTGCAATCTTTCATTGCACAGGACAAAGTTCAACTGAGCGACTCTGGCCAGGCTATAGATGTATTTTGTGTATGTGCACACATTATCTTGCAAACTTAGAAAAAAGCAGAGAGAGAAAATAAGACAACACAATAAAAATGCCATGCACTTTAGTAACCAGAATGCTTTAAAGCCCAGTACAGCCACCAGTCAGCCCTTTACCTCCAATACAAATATCTGTTTTACAAAAGATATAACTCACCATGATTCAGCTGGAACTTTACATGGGGAGAGTAAAAAAGAAATCGCTGCTCTGAGGAGCCAGGAAGGGGAGTAATCTTCCAGCAGAGTCCCCACATTTGCTTTGAAGACATTGCTCTGGAGCTTCTCCTCCAGGGTAAGGTGAAACCCTGCCCCTGTCCTGACTTTCATAACTATTGAGAAAAAAGTGAAGCCAGGGGATGTCTTGTAGATTCTACAGAAACACGGAGATGCTATGGAGCATTCTTTTTTTTTTTTTTTTATGGAGCATTCTTTACATTTGCTGTGTCCTACACCTGGGTTGTCTCATTTCATGCTCACTACCATACTGTGTGGTAACTAGGATTAGACAATGGAATTGAATTTAGAAAGGTTATATGTGTATACAAAATTAATTTTGGACTGTAATAAAGAATAAAGAGTATCTGAGCAAAAAGGAGCTGCAGCCCAGGAGACAGATTCAGGTAACAACCTAAATTGTGTTCCATGGAGACAAGGCGGGGGGGCAGGAGGGGGCACTGCTTGTAGTAAAAATTCCCTTCCAAGTTCCCCATTAGGCCCGCTTTATGTATATAAGGTATACAAAGTTTGCAGTTCTGATTGGATGGGGCAGGTCTCAGTCCAGTGGTAGAGATAAAGCTAAGGTTTCCCTGCAGTGGTTGACTCAAATGGCGTAAACAGTCGAGGCGTGGTGTGGGAAGCCAGAAAGACTTCAACCTGAGGTTCTTCCCAGTATACAGAGTAGATGAGGGGCCCCTGTCAGCACGTGGCTGCTAGGCTCTCATTACTTATAAATGTGGGCCCTCAGTTGACCATGGGGAGTTCATCTCAGCAGATAAATTGTGGGTTCACATATGAAATGTCCAAGAGAAAGTCAAAGGCAGAACTGGAATTCAAAAACAAGCCTCTGTCTTATTAAATAGCCTTCTTTTCATGGCCTTTTCTCAATGACAGAAATTCCAGACTCTTCTGGGCAGTAATTAAAAGAAATAGCAATGGAGGATTGACAAGTTGTAAATATCAGTGCTTGCCTATCTACTTTAGGTCTAACATTTGATTAACCATATGTTAGTGTCATTGACTATTATTACTTGTTTTATTTCTAAAGTTCCATGGTCCTTATAAAATACTCTTACACTCAGTGAGATAAAATTACTTTTCCTAAGGACAAGTTAGAATAAGCTACAAAAATGACAGGCTTTATGCACCTCTATGAGGCATTAAATGAGATAATACTGCCTTCACTGGGAAGTAGTATCATGCTAGCAGCCTAGAACTGCCTGCATAGAAATCTACTTGAATGGAAACAGAGATAATAAAGTCTAGATAGTACCTGGGTCATCCTAGGATAAAGGAACAAATAATACTTTATAACTTACAGTTCTCCCCAAATGAATGAAAATCTCAAGTTGAAATCTGTTTTCATAAGCTAAAGGTGACTAGATTTTTAAAATTTACTTGTTTATTTTTCATTGAATTTGTTGGGGTGACATTGGTTCCAAAACCATACAGGTTTCAAGGGCACACTCAATAAAACATTATCTGACACGGCATCATGCACCCACTGCCCCAAGCAAAGTCTCTATCACCACGGCCCTCCTTTTGCCCACCTCCACGTATCTCCCACACCTCTTTCCCTCTGGCTATCACCACACTGCTGTCTGTGTCTATGTGAGATATATGTACTTCTGGTCCCCCAAAACCTCTCCCCTCTGACAGCTATAAGTTTGATCTCTGTATTCATGCCACTGTTTCAAATTTTGTTCAATGTAAACAGAGACACAAATTGCATTACTAAAATACCTGAAATCTACTACCCAATAGCAACAGAAAAGCAATCTACTACCCAATAGCAACAGAAAAGCAATCTAGTAGCTGGCTAGGTACCCCTAATCAATAAGTAAAGAGGGATACAGATTATCAGTCATAAGATGTTCGATCCATCCTACTTGGGGAAATTAGTGATCACTCAACAACTTTTCACAGTGTGAAAATTTCATACTGAAGCAAAAATAATATCCTGTAGCAAAAATAATATCCTGTAAATGGAATATAACAAATTCATGCTACTGAAGCTCTAGCATTTGGGACAAGGGTAGTATGCTAGCTGGCACTGTAGGTTTTATTTATTTATAGAGGCCCAGTGCATGAAATTCGTGCATGGGTAGGGTCCCTAGGCCTGGCCGGTGATCAGAGCCAACCTTTGGGGCGACCGGCGGGGCGATTGGGGGGCCCCCGCTGGCACATGTCTTAGTTGGCCTGGGGCAGGGCTGGGGGCAGCTCCTGTATTGAGCATCTGCCCCCTGGTGGTCAGTGTGTGTCATAGTGACCAGTCATTTCGCAGGTTGTTCCATCATTCGATCAATTTGCGTATTAGACTTTTATTATATAGGATTATTGCTAACTGTATTCCTTTCTTCAAATACAAGGTATTTATTCCTTCTAGAACTATGCAAGTGGCTAAAGTCTCATTTGTATTGTCTTGCTGTGGGTTCTGAATAGGTCCAACATACTGAAAAATATGAAACATAAACTTTAAGCTCTATCACTGAGGTGGCATATCCTTGTTTAAATAATTCAAAGAGAAGAGCACTGATGAATTTGTCATTCCAAAGAATTCAGTCTGCTATACTTGAGCAAGAAATACATTCTTCAGATACAGTGACATAGTAAGGGATGACAAAGCATTACATAAAGAAGGACATCAAGAGGACTACACTTCTGAGTGGTCTCCTCTGTGATTTCTTTCAGGAGATCAGACTATTTGGCAGGTATACATGGAAATTTTATACTATATAAATGTACCTAAATTGCAACTAAAGTTATCTATGAAATTCTATGATTTATGATATAATGTTGCTATTCCAGTTTCTAGATAATCCTGTCCTTTCTTTGGACTGAATTTATAGAATCTATAAATTTTTGCCCTAAGTTTGTCAAATATATTTTTCTCATTTTTTTCACTTTCAAATTAGATTCTGATGATAGCTCTAAAACACATTTTAGCTTTTTTACCTTAGTTAATATACTTTTTATAAAGCAGTAATAAATATTTTAAATAATCAATTACAGACACAAATAAGTTATAAATTGCTTCATGTTTAGTATTCAATGAAAATTTTATAGCAGAAGAAAAAATAAAAAGTAAACAAAACACATTGGACAGATCATGTCTAAAAAAAACCATTGTATACATAAAATAATATGATACTAAATGTAAATTGTAATTAAAAAGAAATTTAACCCAGCCAGTGTGGTTCAATTGGTTGGAGTGTTAATCCGTACACTGAAATGTGGCAGGTTTGATTTATCCTATATACTAAAAGGCTAATATGCAAATTGACCGAACAGCAGAACAACCGGTCACTATGACGTGCACTGACCACCAGGGTGAAGACACTCAATTCAGGAGCTACCTCCTGGTGGTCAGTGTGCTCCCACAGGGGGAGTGCCACTAAGCCAGAAGCCTTGAGCCAGGCTCAAGGCTGGCAAGCACAGCGGCGGTGGTGGGAGCTCTCCCGCCTCCTCAGCAGTGTTAAGCCATCAGTGGGACATACCCTGAGGGCTCCCAGACGGCAAGAAGGTGCAGGCTGGGCTGAGGGACTCCCCAAGTGCAAGAATTTCGTGCACCGGGTCTCTAGTTGAGATATAATTGACACATAACATTGTGAAAGGTTAAGGTGTATACAACATGATGATTTGGTACACAAATACATTGCGAAATGATTACCATAATAAGCTTAATTAGCATACTGATTACATCACATAATGACACATTCTTTTGTTATGAAAAATGTTAATTTCTATTTTTAATAATATTCAAGTATATAATACAGTATTGTTGACTATAGTCACCATACTGTATAATAGATCGCCAGATTTTATTCATCTTATAAATGAAACTTTGTACCATTTTACCAACGTTTCCACATATCCCCCAACCCTTGTCATAAACAACCACCATTCTACTCTGCTTTTATGAGTTTGGCTTTTTTTAGATGTTACATAAGTGTGATAATAAAATATTTTTCTTTTTCTGACTTATTTCACTTAACATAATGTCCCTAAGGTCCATCCATGTTGTCACAAATTGCAGTATTTTCTTATTTTTAAAGGTTGAGTAATATTTCACTATATACCTACCATTTTATATGCACAGAGGTTAGCAAAAGTAGATTAATAACAATAAATAATATAATAATCAATCAATAAATGATAATATAAGAATAAACTTTGTGTTTCTCTTACTCAAAACTATAAACCTACATTTGACCACCCCTATTTATATAAAAAATCTTTACCCATTCATCTATTGATTGACACTTAGGTTGTTTCCATATCTTGGTTGCTGTTATTTCATTTCCTTCACATATATATCCAGAAATTGGAGTGCTAGATCATACGATATTTCTATTTTTAATTTTTGAAGAACTCCCACATTGTTTTTCATAGTGGCTGTGCCAATTTATATTCCCACCAACAGTGCACAAGGGTTCCCTTTTCTCCACATCCTCATCACTTATTATCTCTTGCCTTTTTTATAGTAGCCACTATAACAGAAGTGAGGTGACATGTCATTAAATCATAATTCAGTGGTCTGAAGTAGAGCCTGCGGTTCTACCTTTCTGCCTAACTTCCAGATGATGCAATGCCACTCATACATGCGCCACACTGTGAGTGACAAGGTTCTCATCTACTTACAAATCCACTGACATGTTACTTCTTTATCCATAGATTTCTATAGATTTATTTTTGTGTGCATATTAACTAATTTTGTTAGGATAAAGACCAGGGTGATAAGAATATGAATTTCTAAGAACAGCATATTCCCTAATAATCAAATGCTTAAGTTATTGTAATCTACTCTGCTTTTATTAGATGATCAGCAAAGAGTTATTTACCAATTTATAGCATCTATATAAAACCCACCCCCTGTAATTTTGAAACCATTCCTTGGCCCTCTTTGAAAGGAAACATGGTGCTTTCCACAAAATGAAACATTTTAAACAGCATTAAACAAAGCATAAGAAGATTATTAATTTGTCTTGGCCAGTGTTTCTCAGTGGTTAGAGCATCCCTCTGTGCACAGGTTCAATTCCTGGTCAAGGGCACATACCTGGGTTGCAAGTTCGTTCCCTGGCCCCTGTCAGGGTACATTCAGGAGGCAACCAATCAATGTGTCTCTCTCACCTCTCTCTCCTCTCTCTCTCTCTCTCCTTCTCTCCCCCCACCCCTTTCCTCCCTCCCTCCCACTCTATCTAAAAGCAAAAGAAAAATATCTTTGGATGAGGATGAAAAAAAATAAGAAGAAGACTATTAAATTATGATAGAGTACTCTACAATTACAAACTATTTACCTCAATTATATGCTGCCTGACATTCAATAAAAATGCAGATGAATGATTTAATGTATTTATAAGCAAGATCAAATTTGAATATTTTCACTAAATATGCCAGTGGTATTTATTGGCTCCTCGCTTGGTCTTGTTTTCTTTCTCACCTTTGGCTAAACCTTATTATTGGAAGAGAGATACTGGTTTCAGGCTTTTAATCCTATAAAATAATCAAGAAATAAAACACCACTCAAATAATCATTTTTTAGTTATAAGCCTAACTTGACATTATTAGAGTCAGGCTATTAATTTTGCTCAGAGGTGATAACCCTTTCTCTAACACAAAGTCCACATATTACCATTTGTGAATTCTTTTTCATGAAATAAAACACAGAGACATGGGTCTGATTAAAAGATAAGTGCATAATCATGGAAAGAGACAAATAAAAATTAAGAATAATTTTTTCTTCAATGACACCATTTCAGAGCTGACTGTAGAAAGAGTCATGCAGGCTCTTTATTATCTGAGAGTCAGGACTATTTGAAAGAAAGAACCATGCCAGGATAATTTCTCTCAAAATTCAAACACACACACACTTAGAAATCTTTGAAAAAACAATCTTCCATGGACATCACAAATATCATAAATTCCTTCATATAAATGTCATGAGTTTCATGTCCCTTAAGATTGTGTCTACATGGGAGCATTGGTGACTGAAGGGAAAGTACAGGGGATCTAAAGAGGGAAGAGTAAAATGAAAGACTAACCTAACTCGCTTTTGCCAGCCCTCCCAAAGCATATAGATGAGAATACACTATTAAAATGTTAAAACCACACACAAAAAGTATTACTTCAATCATAGCAAAAAAATCTATAAATATTTATTAAACACTTTTAATTAAATACAGCTAGTTTTTATCTCCAATCACAATATCCACTATTGAGTGCTTTCAAAGTAAGAAGAATTTTGCATGCGTACACTCATTAAATTTTGTCCTTAAACAACCCTATGATGTAGGTTTATTTTAATCTCCAACTTACAGGTAAAAGCATATCTAAAAAGATTAATTTATCCAGGATCATACTTCTAATTTGTGATAAAGCTGGGATTTAAAAAAAAATCTTTATTGTTAAAAGAACTACAGATATTTCCCTTTTTCCCCCATTGATGCCTTCTAGCCCACACCCACACCCTGCCCCAGGTCTTCACCACAGTATTATCTGTGTCTATGGGTTATGCATATATGCATACAAGTTCTTTGGTTGATCTCTTCCCACCTACGATGCTTTACCTCTGAGATTCCACAGTTGAGTCCATGCATAGTACTCTGTGGTGTAAATGTACCACAGCTTCTTTTTAAAATTTAAATACTTTATTGTTTAAAGTATTATATATGTCTCCTTTTTCCCCCATTAACCTCTCCCCGGATGCTCCCACTCCCTAGCACATGCCCTCACCCCCCTACTGTCTGTGTCCATTAGTTATGCTCATATGCATGCATACCAGTCCTTTGGTTGATCTCTTACCTACCCCACCCTTGCCTTCCCTCTTAGGTTGGATGGTCTGTTCAATGCTTCTATGTCTCTGGATCTATTTTTTTTCATCAATTTATGTTGTTCATTATATTCCACAAATGAGTGAGATCATGTGATACTGATCTTTCTCTGACTGGCTTATTTTGCTTAGCATAATGTTCTCTAGGTCCATCCATGCTGTTGCAAAAAGAGTTCCTTCTTTTTTTACAGCAGCATAGTATTCCATTGTGTAGATGTACCACAGTTTTTTAATCCACTCATCTGTTGATGGCACTTAGGCTATTTCTAGATCATAGCTATTGTAAATTGTGCTGCTATGAACATAGTGGTGCATATATTCTTTCTGATTGGTGTTTCTGATTTCTTGGGATATATTACTAGAAATGGGATTTCTGGGTCAAATGGGAGTTCCATTTTTCATTTTTTGAGGAAACTCCATACTGTTTTCCGCAGTTGTTGCACCAGTCTGGGTTCCTACCAGCAGTGCATGAGAGTTCACTTTTCTCCACATACTCACCAGCACTTGTCGTTTATTGATTTGTTGATGATATCCATTCTGACAGGTGTGAGATGGTACCTCATTGTCATCTCAAAATTAACACCCAGAAATCTATGGCTTTTTTTTTATACACCAATAATGAACTCACAGAGAGTGAAACTAAAATAAATCCAATTTATCATTGCAACAACAAAAAAGTAAGATACCTATAAATAAACTTAACTAAAGAGGTAAAAGACCTGTACTCAGAAAACTACAGGATGTTGAGAAAAGAGGTAAAGGAATAGATAAACAAATGGAAGAATATACCATGTTCATGGATTGGTAGAATCAACATCATTAAAATATCCATAATACCCAAAGCAATCCATAGAGTGAATGCAAACCCCATTAAAATACCAACAGCATATTTTACAGACCTAGAATAAACTCTCCAAAAAATCATATGGAATAAAAAAAGACCCTGAATAGTTGCAGCAATCCTGAAAAAGAAGAACAAAGTTGAAGGGATCACAATACCAGATATCAAGCTATATTACAAAGCTACAGTTCTCAAACTGCCTGGTACTGGCACAAGAACAAACATATAGACCAATGGAACAGAACAGAGGACCCAGAAATTGACCCAAGCCATTATTCTCAATTAATATTTGATAAAGGATGCAACAGGATACAATGGAGTCAAGATAGTCTCTTCAATAAATGGTGTTGGAAAAATTGGACAGATACATCCAAAAAAACTGAAACTAGAACACTAACTTCCATCATACACAAAACTAAACTCAAAATGGGTAAAGGACTTAAATGTAAGATAGGAAACCATAAAAATCTTAGAAGAATCCATAGGCAGCAAAATATCAAACATATGCCAAAGCAATATCTTCACCAATACAGCTCCTAGGACAATGGAATCTAAGGAGATATTAAACAAATGGGACTACATCAGAATAAAAAGTTTCTGCACAGCAAAAGAAACCATCAACAAAACAACAAGAAAGCCCACTGCATGGGAGAACATATTATCTCCAATAATGGTTTAATCTCCAAAATTTATAGGGAACTCATACAACTTAACAAAAGAAAGATAAACAATCCAATCAAAAAATGGTCAAAGGACCTAAATAGACACTTTTTGAAAGAGGACATACAGAAGGCCAAGAGACATATGAAAACATTCTAAAAGTTACCAAAGCTTTTTATCCACTCATTTACTTATGGACACTTGGGCTCTTTCCAGATCTTAGCTATTGTAAATTTAGCTGCTATAAACATAGGGGTGTATATATTCTGTCTGATTGGGTGTTTCAGATTTCTTGGTTATATTCCTCAAAGTGGGATCACTGGGTCAAATGGCAATTCATACTTAATTTTTTGATGAAACTCCATACTGTTTTCCACAGTGGCTGAACCAGTCTACATTCCCATCAGTAGTGTACTAGGGTTCCCTTTTCTCCACATCCTCGTCAGCACTTGTCATTTGTTGATTTATTGATGAAATCATTCTGATAAGTGTGAGATGATACCTCATTATCATTTTAATTTGCATCTGTCTGATGATTAATGACTTTGAGTATTTTTTCATATACAGTGGGGCCTTGACTTACGAGTTTAATTCGTTCTGTGACGGAGCTCATAACTCAAATTACTTGTATGTCAAATCTTATAGTGAATGAGTGAGACACGTGATGCTGGGCTGATGTTGTGGTGTTCACTGTGACGTTCGCTGAGCCAACTAGTGGTGGGGTATCTGAAGCTGGCTCTTAACCCAAATTTTATCTCGCAACTCAAAGCAAAAAATCGCCTGAGAGACAGCTCGTATCTCGAAAAACTCATTAGTTGGAACACTCGTAAGTCAAGGCTCCACTGTATCTCCTGGCCATCTATATGTCTACTTTAAAGAAGTGTCTATTTAGGTCCTTAGCCCATATTTTAATTGGATCCAATACCATTTTTGATAAAACCTTTCAGCAAAGTGGGAATAGAGGTATCATACCTCAACATAATAAAGGCCATATATGAAAAACCTACAGCGAATATCATACTCAATGGGCAAAAACTAAACACATTTCCCCTAAGATCAGGAACATCCCTGAATTTCCACTTTCATCACTCTTATTCAACATAGTGTTGGAAGTCCTAGCCACAGTGATCACTCAAGAAGAAAAAATAAAAGGCATCCAAATTGCAAAGGAGGAAGTAAAACTTTCAGTATTTGCAGATGACATGATATTACACAGAGAAAACCCTAAAGACTCCACCAAAATACTTCCAGATCTAATAAATAAATTCAGCAAAATAGGATACAAAATTAATATCTAGAAATTGATGGCATTTTTATATACCAACAATGAAAGCTCAGAAAGAGAAACCAAGAAAACAATCCCATTTACTATTGCAACAATAACAAAAAATGAGATACCTATGAATAAACTTAACCAAGGATGTACAAGACCTGTACTCAGAAAACTATAGGACATTAAAGAAAGAAATAGAGGGAAGCATATACCATATTCATGGTAGATATTAATTCATCCATTCCAATGGAAGATATTAAAATACCAATGGCATATTTCAGAGATCTAGAACAGATATTTCAAATATTTATATGGAACCAAAAAAAAAAAAGACCCCGAATAGCCTCAGCAATCTGAGAAAGAAGAACAAAGTTGGAAGGAACACAATACTGAGGGTCAAACTATATTACTACAAAGTCATTGTAACCACAATAGCCTGATACTTGCACAAGAACAGGCATACAGATCAGTGGAATAGAACAGAGAGCCCAGATATCAACCTCTGCTTTTATGGTTAATTAATATTTGACAAAGGAGGCAAGCGCATACAATGGAGTCAAGACAGTCTCTTCAATAAATGGTGTTGAGAAAATTAGACATGTACATGTAAAAAAAATGAAATTAGACAACCAACTTACATCATTCACAAGAATAAAATCAAAATGGATAAAGACCTAAATATGTCACTAAACCATAACAATTTTAGAAGAAAACATAGGCAGTAAAATCTCAGACATCTCTCAGAGTAATATTTTTACCAATACTTTCATAGGGCAAGGAAAACAGGAAAAAATAAAGAAATGGGACTACATCAAACTAAAAAGCTTCTGCACAGCAAAAGAAACCATCAACAAAATGAAAATGGAACCCACCATATGGGAGAATATATTCACCAATGATGAATTTGATAAGGGGTTAATCTCCAAAATATATAAAGAATTAATACAACTCAACACCAGGAAGACAAACAGTCCAATTTAAAATAGGCAAAGGACCTGAATTGACACTTCTCCAAAGTGGACATACAGATGGCCAGGAGACTTATGAAAAAAATGCTCAATGGGTTCATTCTCCATTTTCCAAATACATACCAGCAACTACATAAAATATGAATGAAGGCAGCAATACGGCTTT
Organism: Myotis lucifugus; assembly: GCF_000147115.1. NCBI lineage: Eukaryota > Metazoa > Chordata > Mammalia > Chiroptera > Vespertilionidae > Myotis > Myotis lucifugus. The sequence continues at coordinate 268,351 of NW_005871185.1, read as the reverse complement.
ACATTGTTTATAACTATTCAGAAATTGGGAAATATAGTAGGTTTACAACCATCAAAGAAAAATCATTGCATTTCTTCCAAATGTCAAGCACTGCTACTGATGACTTACTTAAATCTGCTTCCTTACTCTGTCAGCTGTTCACATATCCACCCTTTATTGACATTAATTGATTGACCAATATATGCGGGACACCAGACTGAGTGTTAAAATAAACATTCTTCACAACTATTTAAGACCAAGAAATTTGTCTAAAATACAAATATCTCTTTCATATTGTCCCTTAGGACTACTTGGTGCCAGCATGTTCTATATTTGTCCTCTATTTCAATAAAACTAACTGGTAGGTAAGTAGAGTCTTGTTTTAATTTAAATAATCCTTATTTCTATAAAATTCACTCTGTGCCATTGAGGAAATTGCTACTTCTTGTGATCAAGATCCTTCGTATTAATGTATCTTATTGCCCTCAGTAACCTGATACATATTTTGCTTGAGCTATACTATATTTGTGTGTTGTACCTAATTACAAAACACAGTTGAAATAGATAAGGCTTTTGAATTTAATAATTACTGAATAAACAAGGCATAAAATTAAGCAATGTTTCTCTCTGCCAGTGGGCATACATATGCCATATATAATATTTTCATAGTATAGGAATATTCACTAAACAGACATGTTTATCATTAAAATAATTATTTTGGTAAAAAGAGACAATTGCAATATTTTTTTACATTTAATGTTTCAGAGTTGTCACAGAAACCATAAAGGCAAAAAAGAAAAATAATATGACTTATACTTCAGATTTTCATTAATAGTCACAATTTCAAATATTCTGCCCCCTATAAGCTCATGTTTACTCATCTGAAAATATGTGCTAATATGTAGACACTAAAACATGTGCTGTCTGGCTTTCTTACCACTTTCTCTTTTCCTTATCCCCCGACTCCCACCCTAATTGTGTATAAAGGTGATGGATAAAAGAAAGCTTCAGCATGTTCCAGAATATTCTCTGCAGAATTCAGACTCATTCCGTTGTATTTAGAAGTTTTATAACATATACATTTATTGTTAAACAATAGAATGACTATTACTTTTAACATGGCAATGTTAAAAAAAATGAGAGGAGCTAGAGCTGTAGATTTGGAAAAGGGACAGAAATTAGTGCATTCATTAATTGAGATCAGCTTCACATTATCAATAATATTATTTAGTTTCTTGTAATAGCTTTTTTTAAATTCCAGTAATTACTACCGATCTGAGACAATATCCTTGAAAAAAACATGTAAGTGAAAATCAATTGTATATTTCCTGGTATCACTGTGTATCAATCACTCCATTACTGACAATCTTAATAGGGTAAAAACAGATGCTAAATTACTATTCTTCATTTTCCATCACAATAGAAACACTAAGATGATCCTAGTTGATGAATTTGCTGAGAGTTATTTTCTATTCGTGAATAGTATATTCCAAGTTTAGTCTTCACATATACAATATACATTACACACTTTTTTTGTGACATGTCCTTGTAAATGGTAATTACTTTTCTCTGCAGAAAATGTAGGAAGAATCTAATGTCATAGCAGCAATTGAAGCAAGAATACTCTGCCTATGGTAAGGTTTAGGAATAAGAGAATGGCACAATAAGAAGCTTAGAATGAGAAAGAGATAGATACAGGGAGAGAAGACAAAAGGGAGAGGAGGAGTAGGACAGAAAGTGGAGAAGGAAATGGGAAAGGGAAGGAGGAGAGAAGAAGAGAGACAATTGAGAGAGATGTTTTGTCAGCTTTATATGCATAGATTCATCACTGTTGTTATGGCTCAAATACATTAATTTTAAAAAGCAATTTCACAACTTCTTAAAGACAATATTTATCTTGCCTTCAATTATTTTCCCTGCTGAGAAAACAAAACAGAACAAATGAAATTACCAGAAAATAATGAACATTCTTCAGTTTTGTCTCTTTGTGGCGTGTGTGTGTGTGTGTGTGTGTGTGTGTGTTGGGGGGGGGGGTGGAGTGGAAGGGTAAGATGGGAGATTAACAGGAAGTATGGGGAAGGCAGGCAATTACTGATGATGAAAAACTTAAATGGGTCAATATTAACAGAGAAGATTTCTATATCTGATTTCCATACCTGAAGGAAGTTTTCTATACCTGAAAAAGCTAATGCTGTCCTGTCAGGATGCAAGACTTCTGGAGATCCATTTGGCTTGTTTGTTTGTTCTGTTGTGTGCAATGCTCCTTATCTTTGTCCCTTAATGAATCTGGGTGATAAACATCTAGAGGAGAGAAACTAAGACAGTGAGAAATAGCCATGCCCTGAGAATACTTAAAGGACCATGCATGTGTAGTAAGAGAAGAACTGACATTTGCCAGCCAGAGTCAAGTTGCAGCAGAGCAAGTGTCCTTTGCTGTGTGACCCAGGAATGCTTTAGTCAATAATTACTACTTACTAAGCATGGATTCTATGTGAAGCACTCTGCTAATCACCAAAATTCATGGGTGACACTGACCATGACATTCCCTACCCTCATGGAGCTTCTTCTGGTAGGTGTAGGTGTTGGAATGGATAAGGTATGGTTATCATTTTCCTAACCACTGCTCTTCCTGGGGAGTTTCCCATGAGCAAGTCTTCATAAACACCCAGAGCAATGAGTAGAGCTGACATCTACAATCACAAAGGTGAGAGAGTTCAATTAAATTCAGTGAGTTTCTCGCCCTAGCCAGTTTGGCTCCACGGATAGAGCATTGGCCTGCAGACTGAAGGGTCCAGAGTTTGATTCCCGTCAAGGGCATATGCTTGGGTTGCAGGCTCGATCCCCAGTGTGTGCTTGCAGAAGACAGCCAGTCAATGATTCTTTCTCATCATTAATATTTCTATCTCTCTCTCACTCTCCCTTCCACTCTGAAGTCAATAAAAATATATTTAAAAAATAAAATAAAATAAATAAATAAATAAATAAATAAATAAATAAATAAATAAATAAATTCAGTGAGTTTCTCTAACATAAACTGACAGAAAGGAAACTAGGGCATCGGGGATTTTGAACCAGAGGATTTGTGTTTTTTGTATTTTTTTTAAATTTTGCCCTAGGAGAAGATGCTGAGGGACAACCCTACTATGAAGAAAAAGAAACCTCGGAAGAACCAGAGTACAGTCCCCAACATCTACAGGGATTAGGAGTCAACTAAAGTTCTGCCAAGATTTTTCTGACATTTAGAACCAAAATCCTTCCCTGATGATACTTCCCTCTGCTTGTGCTTTTAGAGTTTTCTGAAATTATTCTTAATTTTACCTCTCTTAATAATCTAATCTAATAAAAGAGAAACATACAAATTGACCACACCTCTGCTACACCCCAAGCCATGCCCACCAGCCAAACAGAGAGATTATATGCAAATTAACCCAACCAAGATGGCGGATGACAGCCACAGAGCTGGAGCAAGCAGGAGGCTTGGTTACCCTGGCGATGGAAGAAGCCAAGCTTCCCACCAGCCCTGGCTGGCTGCGGCCTGCGCTCAAGGCAACAAAGTTTCAATTATAGAAGATAAATAAATCCCAGATACCTGATTCCAGCCAGCCTCCACTGGAAGATTGGGTGGCTGGGGGCCATAGCCAGGCTGCAAACAGCCATCAGCCCCTCACCCAGGATGGCCACACCTTCATGGGGTGAGGGTCCCCACTGGGGGGCTTGGCCAGCCTGCAAACAGCCATCAGCCCCTCACCCAGGCTGGCCAGGCACCCCAGGGGCGACCCCCACCCTGAAGGGGTGTGGCCAGCCTGAAAACGGCCCTCAGCTCCTCACTCAGGCTTGCCAAGCACTCCAGTGGGGACCCCCACCCTGAAGGGGGTGTGGCCAGTCTGAAAACGGCCCTCAGCCCCTCACTCAGGCTGGCCAGGCACCCCAGCAGGACCCCCACCCTGATCCGGGACACCCTTCAGGGCAAACCAGCCAGCCCCCACCCATGCCCCAGGCCTCTATCCTATATAATAAAAGAGTAATATGCAAATTGACCCTAACAGCAGAACAACTGGGAATGACTGGTCACTATGACACACACTGACCACCAGGGGGCAGATGCTCAATGCAGGAGCTGCCCCATGGTGGTCAGTGCGCTCCCACAGGGGGAGCTCTCCTAAGCCACAAGCCAGGCTGATGGCTGCCAGCACAGCGGTGGGGGTGGGAGCCTCTCCTGCCTCCTCAGCAGCGCTAAGGATGTCTGACTGCAGCTTAGGTCTACTCCCCGCTGGCAAGTGGACATCCCCCGAGGGCTCCCAGGCTGCCAGAGGGATGTCTGACTGCCAGGTTAGGCCCAATCCCCCGGGGAGCGGGCCTAAGCCAGCAGGTGGTCATCCCCCGAGAGGTCCCAGACTGCAAGAGGGCACAGGCCAGGCTGAAGGACCCCCACCCCGAGTGCACAAATTTTTGTGCATTGGGCCTCTAGTGAAATTAATAAAATATCACTTATACATTTAATGATAATGCATGTAATAACTATCATTTATTGAACACTATATTCGAATCATTGGACCCTAAGTAAGTTCTTTATTACTATTTTTTTGAGGTTAGCAACACTCTGAGATAATCTTCATTTTCTCCATTTTTACAAATGAGAAAAATTAAACTTCATAGAGATGTACTGCTTTTTCTCAAAGTATCGTAGACTTGAGATTGGCCTGAACAATTACTAAGTCCCTGCTAAAGCCAAAGCTTTTGATCATTTCCAAGTAGCCAGTTAGAATACCATTGCGTATAGTGGGGAGAAGAGAGAGCAGGAATTGTTTGTACATGCATAAAGAAATAGCACTGACTATTTCTGAGAAGGTAAACTTCACAATGTATACTTTTTGTGTATTTGAATTTTGTGACATCCTTGTGTATAAATTTTTCTAGCACAAATGCTAAACTGCCTTTCAAATTCCTTCCTTCCTGTCCTAGGTTATGCTAAGACAATCCGAGGGAAGGGATTTTTGTCCATGCTCACCTAAATGACAGGGGTGTACTGATATGTTGGTGGTTTGACGTGAGGAAGGCAGAACTCATGCAAGAGTGAGAACACTCCTGCAGAAATGACTGTGAAAAGGAAAAGGTCAGCACCTAGCTTCAATAGACTGGACGGTTTCCTTCTTGGCTCCTTTCTGCTGACATCAGTTGTCTACTAGAGACAGTCAAGCTTAAAGCACCTTATTTTACACATAACTCTGACCCAATAGTGTTTTCACTGAGGCGTGTGAGTATACAAATATACGTTCCCAGAAAATTATTTTACTTACAGACATCTCTTCCTCTCTTGAGCTCACTCTCTCTTGTTTCTCTCCTTTTCCCCTCCTCCTCCTCCTCCTCCTCCTCCTCCTTCTCCTCCTCCTCCTCCTCCTCTTCCTCCTCCTCCTCCTCTTCCACTCTGCCTCTCCTTTATTTACTTCTCATTGGAGGGGCTAGTTCTGACTCCAGGAAGAAGCAGCTGCTAGTCTAAGACATTAGAGAAACCTGATTCTAATTATGTTAAGGTATCAGTATTCCTTTAGCCCCATTCTGCATAAATTTTTAAAAATATTTTTTTATTGATTTCCGAGAGGACGAGAGAGGGAAAGCGAGATATAAACATCAATGATGATCGAGAATCATTGATTGGCTGCTTCCTGCTTGCCCCCTACTGGGGATCTAGCCCACAACCCAGGCATGTACCCTGAATGGGATCGAAGCAGGACCTCCTGGTTCATAGGTCAATGCTCAATCGCTGAGCCATGCCGGCCAGGCTCCTGCATAAATTTCACAAACCATATCTATAGACCACGGCATCCTAGACACTCAGATCTAAAAACCCACCTGTGAATTCTAGCTGGCCAGAACACAAGGTTCATAACAGCCTTCCCCTAATTGCATCGGTCAGTTGGTCCACTGCTCAGTTAGCTGAGAATCCCTGAAGCACAAAAAGGAAGGGACAAGCATCCTAGGAGGCAGTTTCTTATTCCCTGGCTATGCTGGCCTGCAGACAGTGATTGAGAACCACTAACAATTCTTAACACCTGACATTTAGTTTAAGGGCCTTTTAACGTTCAGAAGCATTTAGGAAAACATTGGTAGTAGCATCTTACAGAGTTATCTTTATGGGAGCTACTGTATCTACTAGCCAGAAATGCTGAAATGTTTAAAAGTAAACTGTTGCCCCTAGCAGGTTTGGCTCAGTGGATAGAGCGTCGACCTGTGGACTGAAGGGTTCCGGGTTCAATTTTGGTCAAGGGCATGTACCTCGGTAGCAGGCTCCTCCCAGGCCAAAGCCCTGCTCAGGACATGTGCAGGAGGCAACCAATCGACGTGTTTCTCTTACATCAATATTTATCTCTGTCTTTCCCTCTCTCTTCCACTCTCTAAAATAATAATAATAATAATAATAATAATAAATGAAAAAACATCCTCAGGTGAGGATTTAAAAATAAATAGATAAATAAAAGTAAACTGTCCTCTCATGTCATTGATAATTGATTAACTCATTTTTCTTATAACTTCAAGCCTCCGTTCATTTGGAAGATTGAAGGCAGAACCTTCAGCTTTTAGGCATTTTCTTTCCAAGTATAAAATCATTGTATTTTCTCAGAGCATTTCTTTTGTATGTAGCAGCATGTGATTAAGAGGAAGAATAATAGTGTTGTTTCTTAGTTCTCAACAGGAAGTATATCATAATCACTAGGGAGATTTTTCAACAAGCATATTTCCTTCGCAAAGATATGCTCTGGTGAAAAAGGGAGGAGGGGAAGGGAGGCCGTGGTTGGTGACTATGCCCTTTGATTGAAAGCCCTAAGGGTTGATGCCCCCTTATCACTCATTGATAGAAAAAGACTGCACCTCTGAATCAGGAAGCCTGGGTGTCTGTCAGAGCCCTGCCATTCCTCATTAATTTATTCATTCAACTAAGACGCAGTGTTTTCTCTGTCAGGCACTGGGTTAAGTTCTAAGTCGAGAGTGGTGAAATAGACAGAGAGGTTTCTTGACCTCCTAAAGCTGAAAGTCTAGTTGGTGCAACAGATATTAAACAGATAATCATCCTAAAATCAATTCAATTTGAAAATTATACAAAGGGAAATACAGTACACTCTGAGAACATTAGCTATGTGACCACAGAGAGGTAACCAGACCTCTGTGCCTTAGCTTCGCCACATGCAAGATGACATAAGCCAGAATGGTAAGAATACTTAAAGAGGAAATAGATGTAAATGAGGCTTAGAAAATTTCATATGGTAAACATCATAAGTTAGAGAGATTTTTGTCAAAAACACACAAGTAACCCATGTCTTCCCCTTTATCTAGCACATATATTCTGGTGACCACCAAAGAAAAGGAAGCCACAATAGATCCCGTGAGGTTCAATGAATCCTGCAGCAGGTATGGAATCACTTAGTCATTGTTAACTGATGACTAGGCACAGATTGTTCCAGTCACCTATTATTGCAACAAACTACCTCACACTTCAGTGGATTAATATAGTTAAGAGTTCAGAAAGGAATCATCTGGAAGATTCTTCTGCTCCAGATGAATGTAGTATCAATTGCAGTCACTGAGTGGTATTTAGCCTGTGGCTGATCTGGTGGTGGTAAGGGTGGGGTGGGGGTCAAAGCCTGATACTTGCAAGGAGATCTAGAAGACCAGGCTCAGTGGGCCCTTTTGCCCCTTCAGATAGTCACTGTCTTCACATGGTCACTATGTTGGGCTTCTCATAAGCTAGATGGGGGCTCTAAGAGTGAGAGTTCTAAGAAACAGAAAGTAGCACCTGTCACTGGGCCTGGGAATTATCATGGTACCACTTTAACTATATTATAGCAGTCAGACCAATCACAGAATCTGCCCAAATTCAAGGGGAGGAGAAATAAATCTCATTTCTCTGTGGAAAAAATGTCTAAGAATGTATAGCCATCTTTAACCTGCTGCACAAACACTGGTAAGAATCAGCTGTAACTTAACTCTTTCTTTCTTTGCCTCAGTCTTCACTCGTCCATCCTTGTTTCCACAACCTATATGGATCAAGCAAGCTCTTGCATTTATATAACATTTATAACAGAAAGAAGAAATATAAAAAAAAAATTTCTCCAGGCGCCCCCATTAGAAAAGTGATTGAAGGGAGAAGTTAGAAAGTTTCTCTAAACAAACCAGCACTAAGGCATTCAACCCAAAAGCTCAGAAATGAGTGAGAGTGTGGTTCTCATTAGACCTTTCTCCTTCCTGCATTGGGTGCAAAAAATATTATTTTGTTTTTCCTTCTGACAATTTATTAACACATAGAAAAACCAAAAAAACAAAAAGTCCTCAGTGCCTGTTGTCATATGTTCAGATCCTGACTGAAAAGGGCATTTCTAGGCATATGCTCATTCTGATCAAGTGGCAGGTGATTCTAGGGGTCTTAAAGAGTTTATTATGACAGAATTTCAACTGAAATATATTCTTACCAGCTATATAAAATATACAGGAAATGATGCTTTATCCCAGAGGAAAAGGCATGGCATAAAATGAGAGCATGGGTTTGGAACTACATAAATAGGAGTTTGAGAAGCACTTCTGCCACATGGGAAACTGTGAGACTGACAATATCACATCCAAGCTTCCATTTCTTCAGCACCGTTGCTGTTGAGGAAATTGAGAGTAAAATGTGCCTATACATAGCAGATTCTCAAGAAATGGTTGCTGAGGGAGCGAATAAAATCCACATCATCAAAGCAATCATCTGCAAAATAAGATTTGATCAAGAAAGTGATGACCTCTAAAATAATAGAAGAGGAAGTGAATGTTTATTAAGTGCCTACTATGCGGTAGGCATTGTGCCAGCTGCTGGGAAGAAAGATGAAAAACTTAGGCTTCCTCTCAGGGAAAAGCATGTCCCATAAGTGCTATGAGAGACAAAACCAGAGTGTGCTGTGGAAATGCAGAGCATGTGCAGGTCTCACAGAAGGACAGGGGAGAGGCCTGGGTGGATTTTATGAGTGAAAAGGAATCAAGCAAAAAAAATGGAGAGGGTAAGAGGCAGGCACAAAGATTATTTTTAAAAAGGCAAAAGGGCCCATTTAAATATCCTTCAGATCAGGGCTGAGAAGTGGCAGGGAATGGATTACTTGAGTGTTTTAAAAAAGGTTTACTAATATATTCCTTATTCATCATCAGATCCTTGGCAGTGAGCCCAGTTCCAGGCACATAGTAGGTACTCAATAAGTACTCATTATGTGGGAAAAGGAGGAAAGAGAAATGTGGGGGAGCCTTATGAGTTGTATATGTTGGGGATTTCAGGTGGGACCTATGTGATTAGATTTCTCTTTTCCAAATGTTTATCTCATAACACTCTGGGGAAAGAATTGGAATGAATTGAACATATAGGAAGGAACAGTTAAGAATCTATTACAGTGATCTTCCCGTGGTGAGTTGCTAAACTTTGACAAAGATCAAGGCAGGCGTGACATTCTCTCACCATTTCACCTGAATCAGAGAATCTCAAAGCTGCTTCCTCACTTGCCTTGAGTATGACATTGAGACACATCAGAGTACCAGTCAGCTCACAGTATGTTCCTATTGACCTACCTGAGTGCTCTCCCACCAACAAAACTCTCTCCTGATGAAGTGGCAATTTGGCTTCTAAGCACGTTTTTGCTGTGAGAAGATGTGTGAAACACAGGCCAGTAGAAAATGTTCTGTTTTGTGGGAACTTTATTTTTCATGTCCTTTCAGCTGCGTTTTGGATTTTGCTCTAAGCTCTGGACCAGTAACCTCTGGCAGTCAAAAGTTCAATCGAAGAAAACACTCGTTTGTACATGATTCTCATCATGGCAAAATGGCATCATCTGCTTGAGGCTGTAAGATTGTAGATGAAAGGGGACTGAACATGAAGTCACTAGCATTCTGGCTGTCAAGCAGAAAAGAGCAAGTGGTCAGTTGGATGGGATGACTTACAAGATCCCTTACAGAGTCAAATATTTATCTAAAGGTAGTCAGAAAATAATCTTGATCCACTCAGCTTTACGTCTTGCTTTTCTCTTACTTGGATTTACATCCATTCATTCACTCAACAAATATCTCTTGAGAGCTCATTTCACAAGGGGTGTGGGAAGTGAAATGGTGCACCAGATAGACAGGCCCTGTTTTCAAGCACTGCCTCTAGGCAATAGAGAATTAGGCCAATCTTCTCAGGGTTTCTGAAATACAGTCTAATTAGTTTCACACCAACACTTCATTTGTGCCCTCATTTTCAGAAAAAATATTTATTTGTTGAAGGATTTACTCTTCTCTGTCCTGTGAATCTTCCTTGTTATTCACAGAATAATTCCTTTGTTTTATAGCCATTTCATAAATGTTAGCCTTTGATGATATAAAGTGTTACTCTCTGACTGACATTACTTGAAAGGACAGATATAAATATATACTGGTATACAGTATTGCAGCATAACGTGCTTTTCCAAATTGGCACCACAAATAAAGATTGGTGTCTACAAATGATGATATATTTGAAACACCTTCAGCAAGATTGAATTCCAAATAGTTTACAGGAACTTCACAAAAGATGAACTTAAAGTGATTGTTTTAGCCCTCAGGTCAGAATCCATTTAAGAAGTATTGTAAGATGAGTTTAACAAGAAGATAATGTTAGTTCCTGGATGTGACAAGTCACATATTTCAACAGTGAATTTTTTAAAGTTGGCATATGAATCAATGAAGAAGAGAGAAGAAAAGAAATTCGACTGCTCATCATTGTCTAAAGAACACATAAAGCTGTCACAGAGAACAACGCAACTGTTCTCTACCCTCCAGCTGAAATATTCCAGAAACAAGAGATTAAAATGTGACTCGATCCTCCATGCTATGCCTGGGAGAAAGTGTGCTGTGGATTTTATGAGCAACTTGCCAGTAGGGTCAGGTTCAGGGGAGACTCTCAAACCTTATCTATCATTGTTATCTATAATCTGCTAAACACAAAAGAGGAAGTAAAGACAAATAGGACATGGAGGACTCAATAAATACTGAGACTTTTGTAATGTAAAAATGTTTATTCCACTTCCTCGCCTCAGGTCCCCATCTACTATCTGAACACTGCCCTCACCACCACTCTCCCCAAAACCTATAAAATATTTCTTCACTATTTACACGATAAGATATTCAGTCTTCTCTCTTGTTATATCCAAATATCAAAGGAATAGCTTTCTACATTGCACTGTCAAGTAGATATTCAAAAGAAAAAAGAGAGCTCTATTTTAAGTAGTGAATTCTCCACAGTCCATTAAGAGTTGAGAAAAGCAGATGCTTGATAGTTATCAAAAGGTCAAATATTAAGAAGGCATACTGTGATGTATATGTTTATAAAAGATTCCACTTAATCCAATCATTTATAACTTCAAAAATCCTTTTTCCATAATTATCAATCAATGTAGCTAACTGATTTGTAACCTAAACCCCATCTCTGAAAAGTTGAGCAAATTATTGCTATTTCTAACTACAACTCTAGGAATTTTCATGTTATACATAACAAAAATGCTTTTTAAAGTTGGCACTACTTGATAATTTAATTTTTTGATAATTTAATTTTAAATTAGAGATTAAACCTAAGAATATTTGAGGATGTTCTAATTTTCATAAGTTATGTAAATAATTGTGAATGGGGGTAGTGGTAAATTAAACATAGATTGAAATATATGGGGTACAGAGTAGTCACTTAAAATATACTTATTGAGTAAATGAATGGCTTTTGAGGGGAAGAAAATTAGACTAAAATTCATTGCCTGGCACTTCTTCAATGAGGCATGTAATCACCAGCATACACTGATACAAGACCACTCAAGCGACTTGTAAAAAAGGTCAATGCAGGAAAAATTCATATGAGGTTGATCAGAGTGGGGGAGTAGTGCTAAATTTTGTTGCTCAATGTTTAAAAAAAAACAAAGAAGTGAAAACAGTCACTTCTTTAGGGGAACAGGAGCCATTTATAATTTATATTTCTCCCGTTTCATAAAGAAACATATGTGAAAACCAGAGTTAACTGGCTCTGTTATAGATGTGTGTGCCTCCACCCCCAAATTTATATGTTGAAAGCCTATCTCTTTACTTGGTTGGGGCTTCTAAGGAAGTAATTAAGTTTAAATTAGGTCATAAGGGTGAGACCCTAATCTTCTAGGATTAGTGTTCTTAAAAGAAAAGATACCAGAGAGCACTCTCTCCACCCAAATACTGAGAAGGTCATGTGAGGACATGGTCAGAAGGTGGCTGTCTGCAAGCCAGAAAGAGAGCTCTCAGCAGAAATGGAATTTTCTGACACTCTGATCTTAGACTTCCAGCCGACAGACTGTGAGAAAGTAAAATTCTATTGCTAAGTCACTTAGTGGGAGGTATTTTTTATGGCAGCCCAAGCAAAGTAGGACAGGCCCCATAGCTCTTCTTTATTCCAGTGAAGGGGTAGTAGCCTTTGGAGACTGGTATTGGCACTATTTCCTGGATGACCCACACCTTCATCTGAATTTGCATCCAGGCAAAATGATGCTTTTGGCATTCAGATCTCCATCAAATGGCTTTACCTCCTGCAGTAGATATTTTGATATGCTGGTCAGATCCCCCTTCAGGACCAAAAGACTTACTCCTCCAGAAATTGGAAGAGTGCTAATAACTCAGATATCTCAATATCTTATAAAACGGTTCTCAGCTGGAGAAAACTGCCGCCACTGAGGCTCCACCTCCTTCCTGGGTATCTCATCCTCACATCAGAAGCTGCTTCCTAGAGAACCCAACCTGTAACTAACTCCCCTCACCAGAATTGCCTCTAGTTTTACTTTGCTGGTAAAAACTGGGTTTCCAATTAAAAACTACAAGGGAAAAGAGTCATAAATACAACCTGATTCAAGAATGGAAAGGAAAACCTGCAGGGAAAATAAAACATGTATGCCTGAATTGTAGTTTTGGTTCTTTCACATGAGTTACCAAGTTTTTCCTCCCTAACATTTTTTAAGTGGCAATATATTCATATTATTTTTCAGAAATGCCACCAAATTAAAATAATTTCACTACTAACAAACTTCATGTTAGAAGAAACCAATGTCCATTTTAAATAGGAAGAAAATTGATAACTTCAAGAACTCTAAATGTGCGAAGCCTACTCCCATTTCCGCTGTTTTATTAAGTCTCCCCTCTTCTTCCCACTCTTCCTTGTGTTAAAATACAGTGTATGCTACTCTTCCTTCAAAGCCCAAATCAAGTCTCAATTTCTTTATGTAATCTTCTTTGTACAACTCTAACTCTTATACCTGTAGATTTTATGTGTACTATTTAATTAATGCACTGAAAACATTTGAGTTCTTTAGTTTATCTCTTGAAATGTCTCATAAGCTTTATGAGACAGAAAGTATTATAGTTCTTTAAATCCCTCAATGAGCCCAGTGCCTTGAACATCACCTTCTGGACAAAGGTACAAGAACTCTCCATTGCATATTTTTAAAGAAAAGTGGAGGTAATCCTTTCATGAAAAAATGTCTAAATTTTCTTTTTCTATGTGAAAAATAGAGGATACATTCCCAAGCTGTAATTGCATGGAAAAATTATCTATATCAAGAACCTTCATCTATATTTAATACTGATGAGTGAGGTTTGGAGATACCTTTTAATCCTTATGCAGACATTCTACAGGTTAAAATGAAGTGGTTCTAATAAATACAGAATGCTGGTTTAATTTTTGCTATTAATTAATTCAACACATACTTTGTATGCACTCATAATATTCCAGGAATTAGGGATATAAAGCTCATTGCTGTCTAATCAAAACAACATCATTTCCTTTATTAGTTCCAGTGAGCAAGTAGGAGCAGGTAAGTTCAGACATTATTGGCCAACCAAACTGGTGTGAAAGGAAGACACATATATTAGATTTACAAATCCAGATCCATAAAAGAATATTTTTTCAGTGTATTAAATCATAGATTCTATCAAAATCTGCATAGAATTTACCAAAAACTACCCTATATTTTAATCCTCACTAAAAACCTATGATTGTGCACTTTGCAAACAAATAAAGTGAGAATCAAATACACCTTGAACAACTTGACAAATATTACATTAAAGCTTTTTCTGCTCTTAGCTACTGCACTATAATACTGGTATTATTATTCTAACACAGGTCAATGAAAACAACCCTCAAAGATACTTTGTATGATAAAACTTTCCTATTAGGTATTTCTTGTTTACATTTTTATGAAGCATAATGTGCTCTCTATTTTAATTTTATTTTTTGCCTGTAATAGCAGCTACAATCTTAGCTAGCTAAAAAGTATACTCAAATAGAACCTATTGGAATTTAAAATAAAACTATGTTTTCTCTATAACTACCCCCTTTCTCCTTCTAATCACATAATTACAGAGATACTGAGTTTTCTTTTTACAACATTGAAATATATGGGGTACATAGTCATCACTTAAAATATACTTATTGAGTATAAGAATTGCTATTATATTAAACTAGAGGCCTGATGTATGAAAATTCATGCACTGGAGGGAGGTCCCTCAATCTGGCCTGCCCCCTCTCACAGTCCAGGAGCCCTCAGGGGTGGGAGGCAACCCGGTGATCAGGGGAAGGCAACCCTCCATCACACCTCTGCTGCTGCCACTGCTGGCAGCGCAAGCCTCAGCCAGCCTTGCTTACCTGAGACTCAGGCGGCCCTGGAGGGCTGGGAAGCCAACATCCAAGGCTTGCCTGTGCCTCAGGAATTGGCTGGGAAGTCATCATTCAAGGCTTGCCTGCGCCTCAGGCTGGCCCTGGGTGGCTGGGAGGCTGAGGGGACTGGGAGACTCTGGAGGCAGGCACATGGAATGGCTGGGCCAGCCTGGGGGACTGGGCGCTGCCATCTTGTGGCTGTGGGCACCACCATCTTTGAGGGTGTGGCAGTCAATTAGCATATTCCCTCCTTATTGGCTGTGGGCACTGCAATCTTTGTGATGGTGTGAGGGTCAATTAGCATATTCCCTCTTTAAGATAGGATAAGTTTTGATGGAAAGAAATTTGAATTAAAATTCATTGGCACAAAATGAAAAAAAATCATTGGCAGTGTTGAAGTTATCTCAAATGAACCCAAGTCTGATATTTTGCTCTAAGATTTTGCATGACATTTGAAAGACAAGTAATTAAGAAATATTGTTTTTGTCCTTTTTGAAACATAGTAAGCAATGGCCACCCAATCATTCTTGTATTATAAACCATCTCTAAAATCTGACTTCTTTCTTATTAAACAGAGCTTACCATACTTGGTGCATAAAATTAAAATGTTGTGCATAATATTATTGTTTTAAATTTAAATAAAATTATATGAAGTTACCATTTTAAATGATGTCTTGTAAAAGACTTTAAAAGATCTCCTGAGTTTGCCCTAAAAATATTTAGTAATATGTAACAATGGCCAAATTTTGAAATAACATCAAAAATTAAGCAAAAAATTACTATTGCCAACATTCTTTGGAAGTCCCCCTAACTATAAAGTTTTATATACATGTAACTGTAATCATTGGTCCACTGGTATGATGCTCATCACTAGGGAAACAGAAACTACCTTCACCATTTCTCTCTTCCCTCTGAGTACACAGAAAGGCAATAACTGTACAAATCTTAAAATTGGAAAAAGTGAGCCATCTGTGATTTTGTGTGAGAACTGTCTGACAGTCCTCCAAGGTCAGTCTGATACACCCAATCACACCAATGAATACTTCAATTCTAGCCAGAAAGAAATAGCAAATCCCTGAAAACTACCTGGCAGGTAGTAAGTAGTAGGAGGGCTGCCAATTCTGTAAATGGTCCCAGGAGAAAACTGAGAAAGAAAAGCATAAAATAAAAAGAGAGAGAAAAGAAAAAGAGGGAAACCCAGGAGAAATGCTGGAAATCATGGTCTTCAGGGACTTCCTCTATAGAGCGTTCGAATGCTTCAGAGTGAGAAGTGTCTGAAGATCCCAACACAGTGCAGCAGCAAGGACTGAGCAAGCAAGGCTTTGGAGAATTATACAAATAAGCCTAATATGATAAAATTTGGGAAAGATTTCAAACCCATCACCCTACAGAATGCTACTAAACGAAACACAGAAGAACCAACACAGGGTCCTCAAAAATTTTGCAGTGCAAGAGAAAGTATGATTAGCATCACACTAACATGCCAACATTACAGATCACCTGTGAAAAGCAAGAGCCAAAGACATTTTGTAAATGCTTTGGAAGTCTGTATAGGATGTATGAAAATTCTATTTCTATGAAAATAAAACATATCATGAAAAGAAAACATGATAACAAGAAGAAGCAGATGGCTGACACTGTTACACTCTGAGTGAGCTCTCGGCAGTAAAATGCACAAATGACATCGCAGAAAATAAAAATTGTTATTAACCCCCATGGAAAATAACACAAAAGAAGAGATACTATAGCAAAAAAGTTTCAATAAATATCTGGAGGACAAAAAGCAGAAGATATGATAACTGATTTGCTTGGGTAAAGTAACAATCCAGGTGCCTGCAGGTGAACTGAGGAGCAGTGAGGCAATCTGACCTAAAGCCTTTGAGAGATTTAACTTTGGAGGTACCAAGGAAATAGGATGGGCAAGGACTGAAAAGATGAGCTGGAAGACTGTATACAGGGCCGTTAGAATCTTGGAGGTCCCCTTCTCCATGCCTGTGAGAAGAGGATTATTCCCCACATACCCCTGCACTAGCAGGACAATAGCTGTCTATTCTCTGAAAGGCTATAGACTTTGTGTCAGGGGCACAGTGGAGAGTAGAAGGATGTGTGACAGTGAAAATGAGATGGGGTGAAGTCTACCCACTGCACACTCCTGGTTCCCCCTCATTCTCTTGCCTAGATATTGGATGTAAGGATTTTCTCTTTCCATTCTGCCACAGAAGCTGGAAAAGGGAACTTTTTGTGTATAAGTCTATTGCACGAGAAAAGAAGTCCTCGTTGTGACATTGTGTGGTCCATCAATTAAAAGGCTGGGTCTCCCCAGTATTTCAAGTATCCACCTTGAAATATTGGGGGCACCAGACTGTAAAATACATGATTATCTAACCACTATGCTGTACATCCAAAACTCAGACAGATAATTTTGAATGTAAACTGTAATTGACAAATAAAACGAATTTAAATAAAAAGGCTGGCTCTCTTCCTGCTCACCATAGAGTTAACTAATCTGCCAACTAACAAGCCCACTCTCCCACGAAGACATTCAGTTTCTAATGAGTTTTTAGATGGCTCTGAAATATGAATGGACAAATCAAGATAAACTATTATTTAAAGAATGTATTCATAGTAAAAAGCAAAAGCAAAAGGAATACCAAACAAAGCTACCACAAAAAAGTAAGGGGGAAAAAAGGAAGGAAGAAAAGAAAAACTACATATAGAGAGTAGATAAAAATTATGTATAATACACACACACACACACACACACACACACACATTTAGGATCAAGAGAAAACATAGTGTTTTAAATAAATAAATAAATAAATAAATAAATAAATAAATAAATAAACAAGCAAAGAAAAAGATAAACATAACTGCTAATTGAAAGATCAGTTGGAGGCCGAAAACGAGGTGACACAGGCTTTATTAGAAAAAAGACCTGCCGAGCTTGTATTGCAAAGGAAGAGGAGCAGCCCGTGCAGTGGTTAGAACTCCTTAAGGAGAATGAGGAAGGCATAAGGGCTTGGGGTACTTGATAAGAGCTGGTTGGTTAGTCAGTGTATATGTCCATACAAGGTGTTCCCTCTGGGTTGGGGCCATATCACATTTACAGTAAGTCATCGCCATTCCAGGGACGGGTGGGTTTATTAATCACATTCCAGGGAAAGGTGAGTCTATCATTAATAGGAGAAAAAGATAATATATATAATAAACAGACCTTTAAATTCAAATACAATTGAAATTAAAAATTAGAAGTTCAACTATATAAAGCCAAGTAAATCGTAAAAAAATATGGGGAAAATTAGATAAATTGTGATAGTCCCAGAGAATCAATAGGGAATATCCAAAAATCTAAGCATTATGTAACTTCATCACCACTCCAGCATCAAAATAAAGAACTTAAAAATTACAGAGAAATAAATTATGCATATGAAAATTTCACAGAATGACTAGGCTAATGAGTGAAATAAAAATTTCAGGACAACAGGCATAAAATAAAATTCTAAAAGCTTCCAGAAATGATGCAAAAACAAATACCAAAATACAAAAAAAGAAAATCATGATAGCCATTTTCATCAGCCACACTGGACGCTAAAACACTGAGGAATTATGCCTTTCAACTTCTCAGGCAAAATTATTTTACCTTAGTAATCTATTCTCATTCAAACTATCAATCAAATGAAATGGTAGAATAATGATATGTTCAACACCTATTAAGACAAAAGTTTACTACCCATTTCTGCCTTCTTGAGTGGCTGCTGGAAGACATATTTTGGTAAAACAAATGAAAGAAAAAGGTTGACATGGAATGAAGGAAACAGTAGGTTCCATATAGAAAATTTATTAGCAAGTTCCATCCCTGGACAGGTAGCTCAGTTGATTAGAGTGTCATCCCAATATGTCAAGGTAGACTCAATCCCTGGTCAGAGCACATATAAGAAGCAATCAATGAATGCCTAAATGAGTGGAACAACAAATCAATGGCTTTTTTCTCTCTCAAATCAATAAATAAGACAAAATTAAAAAAAGAATTAAAAAATAAGTTCCAGGGCAGCAGTTGTGCAATAGGTCTAGAAAGAAATAGTCCATATTAGAGCATGAGGTTAAAGAGCTGGGAGTGGGTAGCTTCCAAGAATAATAATAAATGAAACTATGACTATCTTGATTTTTGAGTGTTTGAATAAAATTATTGCTAGGCAGATCTGTTGGAGCATTTGATAAAGGATTATTGACAGGCAAATAGAAAACTAAGCAAAACAAAAAGAAGTATGAACTCCAGGACAGACAAAAGGCAGTGTATTATTAAAATAATAGTACATTATTTGGCTCAGTAATGACTAGTACTTACATAATAGTAATAATGCAAACACTAGCTGTTGACTTAACCAAAAATTGTGACAAAATGTGGGAAGATCGAGAAAGAAGGATAATGATAGTAGCTTAAAACTCAATTAGTAAATAGTTCATATTTAAAATGGAAACATCCATAAAGAGCATTTTTAAAATACTACTTTAACATATGGAGGTACATAAAAATTTATAGCTAAAAGAGTTAAATAATAGTAGAAATGAGTGTAGGAAGCGGTGAGGAAGGGTGAGGGGGAAGAAACTCTAATTTTTAATATAAATCCTTTAGTTCTATGTTTTATTTATATACTTGTATCATTTTATTTTTAAAACATGAACATTAAAAAGATGTTTAGATGCTCTAAGAAAGAAGTGAGTATAATTAAAGTGTGTCAAAAGATAGAAAAAGTTCTATGCTCAAAAAAATAAGAAGAGCAAACAAAGTTATTTAAAACTAGAGGCCCAGTGCACAAAATTTGTGCACTGGGGGGTGTGCCTCAGCGCAGCCTGCACCCTTTCCAATCTGGGACCTCTTGGGGGATGTCCAACTGCCGGTTTAGGCCTGATCCCACAGGATCCAGCAGTCTTACATCCCTCTCACCATCTGGGAATGCTGGCTCCCAACTACTCGCCTGACTGTCTGCCTGCCTGCCTGATTGCCCCTAACCACTTCTTCCTGCCAGCCTGATCACCCCTTAACCACTCCCCTGCCAGCCTGATCGATGCCTAACTGCTCCCCTTCCAACCATATTGCCCCCAACTGCCCTCCCCTGCAGGCCTGGTCCCCCCCAACTGCCCTCCCTCCCCTGCAAGCCCAGTCGCCCCCAACTGCCCTCCCCTGCCTGCCATCTTGTGGTGACCATCATGTGACCACATGGGGGCAGTCATATTTGACTACATGGGGGTGGCCATCTTGTGCGAGAAAGTGATGGTCAATTTGCATATTACATATTTATTACATAGGAGGATAAATGCCATCTTAAATCCATCATAAGCCGAACTGGTTTGGCTCAGTGGATAGAGCGTCGGCCTGCAGACTGAAGGGTCCCAGGTTCGATTCTGGTCAAGGGCATGTACCTTGATTGTGGGTGCATCCTCAGTAACGGGCGTGCAGGAGGCAGCTGATGGATCTTTCTCTCTCATTAATGTTTCTCTCTATCGCTCTCCCTTCCTCTCTGTAAAAAATCAATAAAATATATTAAAAAATGCATCATAAAAAATTTTAACTGACAAGTTTTAAAACACTCTCAAGTCCCCAGGCCTAAATAAATGAATTAAATAAGCGATCATGGAGTTTTAAACTAAAAGCTACGATTCCATAATTCAATATTAAACAAATTCTTGCTCCATGTATGAAAGTATATAAGACATATTTTCAGTCAGATTTTAAAGTGTTCAGAGCTAAAATATTAGCTATCTATGTACTATTCTTAAAAGTTGAAGTTTTCAGATGGTTTAAGATGACAAAATTAATCTGAACACATTAGAGGTATTAAAGATGTACTAAGAAATATTCCTGCATTACTGTTGGAAAATCAATGGGCAGAATGAAAAGATATATCTATATGTATAAAAGCCTAAATGACCATTCAACCATTTGACCAGTAGCTATGGTGTTCACTGACCACCAAGGGGCAGACACTCAATGCTCAGGCATGGAAACATGGAACAGACTGATGAATCTCAGAGGGAATGGGGGAGGAGGGTGGGCAGGAGGAAATTAACCAAAGATCTTATATGCATACTAGAGGTCCAGTGCACAAATTCATGCACCGGTGGGGTCTCTCGGCCTGGCCTGCGGGGATCTGACCAAAACTGGCAGTCCGACATCCCCCGAGGGGTCTCAGATTGTGAGAGGGCTCAGGTCAGGCTGAGGGACCCCATGGGTGCACAAATCTGTGCACCGGGCCTCTAGTTAATTATAATATTCAAAAGGGAGTGTTTCCCTAAAATGTTACCAAAATGATAACAAAACTGAAAAATGTGGAGAGGTTTTTGCCATATTTCCTTGGGACATCTTGCTGAATCTTAAAAGCAAACAGTGTCATTATTAAGCTTTATCTCTTGTTATGAGAAGAGCCCTGTGATTACAACAAGAAATCCCCAGGGAAACATATATAGTTTCTTACATCCAACTAAAATTGATTTTCAACTCTTTTTAAAAAAGCAAAAATCAAACTATGACATGCTGAATTATATTTTTTCTTTTATCTTGTCTATATTTTCTACATACTCCTTAAAAATGAGACTTTATTTTGTTTATGAGAGAAAGAAAATGTAGATTCTAAATAAAAATTTCTGAAATAGAAACAAGAATATATGAAAAAAATTTCACTTCTCAATTAACAGTATTCATTTAAATATTTATAGATAACAATTATGTGCCAACGGCTAGGTTAGACCATACACATGTGTTCCCTGCTTTCCTGATACTTTCAGTTCAGCAGGAAAGAAAGGCATGTAATACATAATCATGAAAACCATTAAAGTTTAAAATTCAGTTAACACATACCATTAATTCCTGTCTTTGCAATAATGATAATGAACTATTTGCTAAGGTGGTAATCTTGGTTCTATTTTGACTTCTTTTATCTATGGTGTAAGAAGTATGAAAAAAAAATGGACACCATATTTACTCAATAGGGTACTGAGAGATTTGAAATTTTGGGAAACGTGAAGATTCCAAAGTTTATTTGCTTTGGCAAGTGTCAAACAATGGTTATTGGTACTAATTCAATGCCAACAGGGATCCTCATTTTGGGGTGTGGTGAAGGAGGAAACTTCATTCAGTGCAGAATGGCTCAGCTGTGATACAGCACTGATGTGAGAACAGAATAGCTGTGGAACAACTCAATTGTGATACAATATGACTGTGAAAACAGCACAGCTGTGAGGCAGCCCTAGGGCCAGGCCCCTCTCTGACTAGACAGCTCTGCTCTGCTCCTGCTGGTTCTGCTCTTCTTTGCTCTGCTGCAAGCTAGTCTGTTTTGTGTTGTGCTGGTCTCCTCTTCTCTGCTCCAGTGAGACATCTTTGGTGTTTCAGCTCAGCCAGGGAGATGCAGTCTTTAGATTTCCATGGAAAGAAAATTGTGCTTTAAGAGCTAGAGGGGAGTTGGCTTAAATAACAGAAGACCCTGCCCCTGGTGTCTGATTGATCTGTCCTCATGCAAATGAAGACTCAAAATCCTCACAGTTTGATTGGTCCAAAAGATTGTCCTAATTGGTTAAAATTGAGCTGCACTGATTGTTTGGAGCTGTGCAGATTGTTTGAAGCAAGCAGCTATGACTAGATGGGAAAAGCCTCAGTCCCATTGGCTGAAATAGAAGTATAGGAACTCCTCTACAAAGACTGGCTCAAATGGCAGGAATATAGTACAATTCAGTTCAGAGGCAAGTAGTTCAGTGTAGGCCTCTTCCTGAAGTACAGTTTGTGTGAGAGGCCCCTATATAGAAATGGCTGCTAGATTATTTTTTAAAAATTGAGCCCAGTTAGCCACTAGGAGCTCTTCTTAGTAGGTGTCTTCTTTCTCAGTGTTCACATAAGTAAGATATTATTTGATCATCTTGGTTATTCCTATTTACTTAGAATAGGACTTGAAGAAATCACATCATCACTCTTATCTTCAGATTCTTCTTTGAAATACAGATAACTTCTTTCTCATCCTGCTCATATGAGGATTAAAGAAAACATCAATCTATGTTGCTAAATACTATGCTAGAAACTTACATAGGTTATATCATTTAATCCTTACAATAATTTATGAAGTTGTTATTATGCCCATTTTATTGATGAAGAAAATGAGCTTCAGAATGATTTAAAAAATTATTACAAGTTGTATGCAGGGTCAAAGATGGAGTTGGAGCCCAGCCAGTGTGGCTCAGTGGTTGAGAATCAACCCCTGAACCAAGAAGTCACTGGATCAATTTCAGTCAGGGCACATGCCTGGGTTGTAGGCTCAATCCCCAATAGAGGATGTGCAGGAGGCAGCCAATTGGTGTTTCTCTCTCATTGATGTTTCTATCTCTCTATCCCTCTTCCTTCCTCTCTCTCTAAAAAACGAAAAAAAAGAAGTTGGAACTGAAATTAAGTCCTTTGGATTCAAGACCCTATTCTCTTTCCACTAAATCTTACCTTATCCCACAGTTATTTTAATTTTAAAAGAATACATTTATAGATAATACATAATTCAAGAGATGAGGCCCTACTGGTGAAAGAGCTGATGCCATGACATGCAGTTGAATGTTTACCAGGAGTGGAGATGGTTCTTCTTGGGAACAGGGGAATTGACTGGGTTTGACGTCCTTCTCAGGCCTAAGAATCTATGGTTTTGTTGCTTATTGTTGTTTTAAGATATAAGTATTCCTCCTTCGTCACTGCAAGGTTCCTCTTAAAATAAAGCCAAAAGCAGTGGCAGTTGCCAAGAAAATAACTTACATCATTTGTTTTTAATGCAGGTGGTTGAAACTTGAGTTATGCTGAAATGCTGAAACACAATAGCAATTTATGTATTGGAAAACTCCCATGTGTGTCAAAATATGTTAGGCACTGCATCAACAGCAGGCTGCTTAAAACCGTTACGGTGAATTTCTTAGCTATTTGCAAACTATTTGGAAGTATGAAAGGGAAAAGTGTAAACAATTCATGAAGTTTACAAAAGTGTTGCATTTTGGAAATACAGTTAATTTTTAACTTGTGTGTCTTTAACATTAAAGCACATGAAAATGCTAAATTTAAAATACCTAAATTCCAAATCATTAGCAGTCTAAAGCCGGGTTTGGTAGCCAGGAGTGACTATTTTATGTTGTCTTCCCAATGCAATGAATTTGGAAAGAAAGTACCATTAGTCAAAAAGATTTTCTCTTACTCAAAAAATTCCTTCCTATCAAACCACCTATGCCAAATAAAAGGGGAGGGCACGTGCCGCCTCTCTCCCTTGCCCAGTACAGGCACCTTGTTCTAGGGATTTCTTGAGCATGTTAAAAATCTAGCTGGAAAGCAAATAAGCTGATTAAGACCAAAGAACTGTAGCAAAAGTATCCTTTTTGGACAACCTATTTCTGCCTGCAATGTAGATTCTGCTTCTAAAATTAGGAATTCTAATCCTGGTTTCCTGCCCTTTAGAAGTCAATACACCAGTTCAATGTCTCAGATTTTGTATTTCTAAAATAAAGATGGTAATTTTGTATGTTCTATAAATTAGAAGCAGAAAAGAAAATATTTGCATAATGTATTATCCATATTTCTTTTGGAGAAAATGGTGATTTATGCAAATCATCATCACTAGACAAGACAAAAGAACGAAACAGGCTTTATTTATTTCAGTTTTGATATTCACAGTTTAGCTAAATTTAAAGTAATAATAAAAAATGTTCTGAAACTGTTAATTATTAAATGTCAGAGGCTGATCAAGTTTATTGGATATCTTTTCAGCATGTATATCTGTTTGCAAAGAGAAGCACTGTGTGTCTGCTTTAACTCCAAGTAGCACTAAAAACCAAAGTCAGCTGGGAGGATCCCCATGAGAGCAACTTCACTATAGTTGTTTGGCATCCAGGTGTTGTTATAGTCCCTCTCCATCTACCTTATGCTATAACCTGATCCTATTTCCCGTGACTTGCTATAGTTAGTGTCTTTTTACTTAGTTATGCCGCCAGGTGTATTTTGGGTGGCTAGTTTCTAATCTAGATTACCAAACAAGTAACTCACTCTGAGATACAATGAGAACAAGGGCAGAGGCCAGGCTTTATATTCATCTCCTATTCCCCTTCAACGCCTAATACAATGCCTGGTGCTCAGTGTTTGCTGAAAAGAAATTAAATACTAAACAGAGATTGTGGTTGTGAATACAGAGGGGAGAAGTGGTGGCTGTAGCAACTGAGGATGGGGACGCAGAATCCCAACTAGGGAAACGGCTTTTGTGTTCATTCATTTCTGTTTGTGAGACTGCAGATTGACGGATAGACAACTTAGCAGCAGAGTGCTACCAAAGAGAGATCTTTTCTGCTTATTTTCCATTAGGCAGAAACTAAAAACCACTGAGACTTCCCTGTTGGATCCTGATCATGGAGATTTCTGAACAAAGGATGCGGGACAGTGTTTTCCTGTGAGTCCCAAACCTCCGATATGTATCAAAGCTGCACCTTCAAAATCCCCTCCACCCCTGTGGCCATTACCTCCTTTTTGTGCTAATCCCACTATCATCAGTCACACACAAAAAGAAAGAAAACCAGGGAAAGAGTCCAGGGGTACTAATCTATATAAAATTCCTAAAAAAAGCAAAATACAGTTAATACTATGTCTTATTACATTGAACCCTCCCTTACCAGAGTGATAAAATGTGATAGGATCTGTAAGACTGAATCCTTTTTACACACCACTATTCAAACTAATCCTCTCTGTGGTTCAGGGAACAAAGAATTCTGAAATGGGGAAACAGGGGTCCTGCTTTTTATTTCCCAACTCAAGAAAAAAGCCATTAATCTAATACTCTGCACTGTATTCAGAGCCACAGCATCATCAAGCAATTGATGGTCTGGCTAACTCGCTATTAAAAAGCAAATATCTGTCTAGCTTTAGAATCTCCTCCCTTAGAGTAACCGCAGAGGAAGCATCAACAAAAGGTAATAACTGGGCTGAAAGGACTTCTATTTTGGATTTCTGGTTTAGTCTTGATTTTAGCTAAAGCTGTTTGAGGAGTTTTAATACTTTCAAATGTGAATTTGCTCCCCCTTCTGAAGTATTGTTTCCATTTGGTCCACATTAAATCATTTGTCTAAGATTTACAATAAGTCTGTTTATTAAAGCGAGGTCAAAACTTTCTCCCTAATATAGAATATTAATCAATATGTACAAAAGAGTGCAATTAGAATAGTTATTTAATCTAAAAAAAATATCAGAATTATTCTGAAATGTAAATTTTTAAGACACTATTATCTACGGCAGAGGTTCTCAACCTGTGGGTTGCAACCCCTTTGGGGGTCGAATGACCCTTTCACAGGGGTCGCCTAAGACCATCGGAAAACACATATATATATAATTCCATATTGTTTTTGTGATTAATCACTATGCTTTAATTATGTTCAATTTGTAACAATGAAAATACATCTTGCATATCAGATATTTACATTATGATTCATAACAGTAGCAAAATTACAGTTATGAAGTAGCAACAAAAATAATTTTATGGTTGGGGGTCACCACAACATGAGGAACTGTATTAAAGGGTCGTGGCATTAGGAAGGTTGAGAACCACTGATCTATGGCTTTCTAATTTTTTTTTTAATTTCTTTAATAGCAGTCCTCTTATTGTCACCAAACTGTCTGACTCTTTAGATTAAGTATGATAAAACACATATTAGCATTTTTTAAAAAATAGCAAGTATTATGATATGGTGAAGGTATCATCACAGAAGTAGAGGCAGATAAACATTAATAAATATGATGTAGATCAAAGAACCAATGGGTACTGACCCCAAGAAAAGAACTAAGAACACAGTACCTTTTTATCCATTCATTCATTAATGATTATTTACCCCCAAGTTACTTTTAAAGTTGTGTGCAAAATTCAAGAATGAATTCTTGACAGATGAAGAAAGAATAAAAGTGAAAGAAGAGTAGGAAGCAAGGGAAGGAAGGATGGAGGGAGAGAAAGAGTGGGAAAGAGAGATTGAAAAAAATGAATTATATATTATCCATTTTTTAGTGAAAGATAGTTTAGGACAGACATTTTTGGACAGTTCAGCTAAATACCATAATGTTGTGGGGGGCAATTTATTTATTTGAAAAGTAAAATGAAATTAAGAAAAGTACTAGTAAGATTGGAGCCAGATAAGACCAAAATGTATTTAAAAGAAGAGAAAGGAAGGAAAGAAATCTAGTAGTATACTGCTACTTAAGAACAAAACTATGAGAATTTAAAGTGTAATGATAGTGAAGAAATTTAAAAGAAAGAAATAATTTCAAAAAAAATACCACAAGAAAAGAATATATCATATTCTTATAATTGATTAGATTACCAAAGGACATATAGTAACATAGAAAAGTCAGATTAAAGGATAAAAATGGAAGAATGGTGAATGCCCTTGCAGGGAAGATAAAAGTCCAACATCCAAATGGGAGATGTCCAGTACTAAAGTAGATGCTGGAGGACTATTAAAGCCATGTTTATAAAATTGCTAATCATTACCCTAGAAGTGAGAAACCACACTCATCAAAGTGGTAATTATAAAGTTACTAGAGGCCCAGTGCACAAAATTCGTGCACAGGGCAGGGGGAAGTGGGGGGAAGGGGTCCCTCAGCCCAGCCTGCACCATCTCCAATCAGGGACTCCTCAGGGATGTTGGACTGTCTCTTGCAATCTGGGATCACTGGCTCCTAACTGCTCGCCTGCCTGCCTGTCTGATCGCCCCTAACCCCTCTACTTGCCTGCTTGATCACCCCTAATCACCTCTGCCTGCCTGATCGCCCCTAACCACCTCTGCCTGCTTGCCTGATCGCCCCTAACTGCTCCCCTGTTGGCCTGATAGCTCCTAACTGCCTCTGCCTCATCCTGCACCCAGGACCTAGGATTCCCTCCTCTGGCCGGTCACAGGCACCTGGGACCTGGGCTTTCCTCCCTCTGGCCGGCCGCAGGCACCCAGGACCCAGGCCAGCTTTACCCAGGCCGGCCGCAGCCACGGGGGACCATGGGTGGGAGACTTCACTCAGGCTGTAGCCGCAGGCATCCGGGACTGTGGAGCGGGTGACTTGTCCCTCTCTCGGGCCACAGGCGCAGTCCCAGCCGCTGGTGCCTGAGACCATGGGGTGTGTGGCTTGTCCCTCTCCCAGGCCACAGCTTGGCTGGTCCCCATTCCTCTCTTGTGAGCTCATTTGTGCCTGGCTGGTCCCCATTCCTCTCTCCCCAGTGTTGAGTGTCTGAGCCCATATGGCATGACTGTGTGAGGGTGACAACCATTTGCATTTTAGCTCTTTATTATATAGGATAGCAAAGAGGTAAAGAGTTGGATTCCATAATTGATGCATTTTGTCTATTCTTTTGTTGGTCACTTCCATTTATTCTCTTTTGCACTCACTGTTTAAACGATTGCTGATCAGTTGCTTTACAGATTCTGTGGAAGCACTGGAAAAGCATTGGTGAGAAGGAATGGTCCCCA
>NW_005871185.1:236097-239214 GCF_000147115.1 Myotis lucifugus | reverse complement strand
GACTGCTTTCAGGCTGGTGGTTGTTGACTGAAGCTCCCAACCGCTCCTTTTTTTCTTTTCTTTTTTTTTTTTTATTCTGGGCCAGCTTTAGCTCTGGCTCTAGCTCTGAGGCTTCCGCTGCTATAATCGAAACAATGTATAACTCTAGCTCTGAGTTCCTGGCTGGCTGAAAGCTGGTTTCTGGAGTTTTGTTTAGCTTCTATATTTGCAACATAGTTTCTTAGAGTTGTAGTTCAGAGGCCGGCAAGTCAGGCGGGGAACGTTGGAGTCTGCAGTCACTGGAGCAAGCAAGCCTCATGTTCGCTTCCAGCTGCCTGGCTGCCGGCCGCCATCTTGGCTGACAGTTAATTTGCATAAGGATATGCTGATTAGCCAATGGGAAAGGTAGCGGTCATACGCCAATTACCATGTTTCTCTTTTATTAGTGTAGATAAGTAATTGAATTAAAGTAATGGCAATGGTAATGAAGATAGAGGGCAGAAATGTATCCAGGAAATATTCAAGAGGTAAAATCTATGTCTTACTAATTAATTCAAAGTACATGAAAGTTGAAGAAGTATAAACACCAACTTAAACTGGCATTTTATTAGGATGATTGGGGCAAAATATGCTAAGTTAAGTTTTGCATATTTTGACTTTCATGTTATCTGTCAGAAATCCAGTTCCAACATTTTAATGTATAGCTAAAACTCAGGCAAGAAACAGTGCTGGTTGTATAAATCATAAGTCAACAAGTGATGGATAAACATAAAATTCAAGGAATAGAATTTCAGAAAGAAGTTAGCATTCTACTTTATAGGTCAGATCTGCATAATTTCTTTTTATTCAAAACATTGGTTGCTTTTAATCTCAGGGGGAAAAACAAGTTGATTTTTATTTTTTTAAAGGAACAGAAGAGTAAATGAAATTCTACAAAATAAGTATATCATGAGAAGACAAGTGCGAAAACAGATTCTCCACCAAAGTTTATGAGGAATCTAGAAAAAGAGCAGCTTAGAAAGAGAGAAAGGAGCAACCACTGGAGAACCAGAACCACAAGTGGTTTTTATCTTTAACAGTCACTAGATGGTAAATGATGGTTTCCTTGCCTTGCTTACTCTTCACCTTCTGGACTGATATATATTTTTAAATGCAAGTTAATATACCATGTGCTGTAATGCTCAGGTATAAGGAACCCTAGAAAACAAAACTTGAACGACAGCATACGTTTATTTGAGCTAAACTGATTCCCATGGCATTTCTCCATGATAAATCCAGTAGCAGTTCTTTAATGGCATAAATTCTATGATTTTTGCTGCTTCCCTGCCAATGCACTCAACATCTTTCTCGGGTATTACAATCATTATGTAAAGTGTGTAGATGGCTCTTTCACTGCTGATTAGCCTGAAGTTATTAAATATTTAATAAGTGTTGATTCAACCTAACCATGGCATATTCTACTTTCCCTGCAGATAATTAGTCTAAGAAAGATGTGCATGCCTTCTCCTAGATGAGCTCTGGAAACAAATTGCAAGGTAACACAGCTTATCCCCCCCCCCTAGGAATTATCTGAAAACAAAATATAGACATTTCTATAAATATTTTAATCAATATTTATTTGGATAATTTTTAACCTGAATGTTAGAAAGCAAGGGAATTGACCATTTGCTAGAACTTACAATGACTTCTAGTATGTGTATTCCTTAATTAGTTAGCTTAGAAGATTTTTTTACTAATTACAAGTTAATTCATCTTTGTCACCTCTACCTAGTGTCTAACTCAGTGCTTTATAAATGGTAGACACTCCACCAGTTGTATTATGATGAAGATGTTGAATTATTTTTAGGCATAATATTACTTCTTATTGTTGGCTTGGGTGATCCAGATTATAAATTTTATTATTATGTTTATAGTATTTACATCTCAACTTAAGCTGTTACACTAATTTAAAAATTGATCAGAGGAACAGCACACATTCCAGTTCAATTTTCCCATTTCAGTTGTTAAAGAAGACCAAAGAAAAACCAAGCATCATTTAGAGAAATAGAGTTACACTTTATTATTACACCAGCGGGCTCAGAGAAAAAAAATTCTTTCAAATTCTGAGCGAAAACATGGAGAAAGCTTTCCCTATTTATGTTTTTCCACCCCCTTTGTCTCCCAAATAAGGGTTTTTCTGGACCTTACAGTAGATGACTAGCTTGCAAGGTCAGAGAGCCAAGTTTATCTTCCCTATTATTCAAGCAGCTAGAAAGCAAAGTTAATTTACAGAGTAAGGGGCTGTCTGAAAATAATAGAGTTGACTCACAGAATAAGGATCATCTAATAGCAGAGAATTTCAAACAGTAATTTTACAAAAATAGGGGTTAGCCTTCTCACAGTTACATTGTTACCCTGCATTCTTAAGCAGTTGTCTTTCCTGGTCTCAGAAATATATACAATCTGCCAATAATCTGAACTGATTTTATTAGTGAGAAGGAAATATTTGTTTTTTCCTAATCTCTGAATATGTTTCCTTCTTTCCATATTATTTTTTTTGTTCAGCAACACCTTTATTCACCCAGGGGTGTTTGTACCTTATCGGTTTTTCAGCCCTGCCTCTTTGTTGTTATATTCTTAAACTCTTCATAAATAATTTTTGTGACAGTACTTCTTAAAGTAATAAAATAATGCAGTACTGATTTTAAATACCTGCTATTATGTTATTATACTATTAGTTTTCTTTTTCTCTAATGAAGTTTCTTTAAAATGGAAATTTTTTTGCTTGGTTTGAGGAGTTAAGAATCTGTTCTGATATAAGTTTCAGCTCTAAAATAGAAATATGTTTCTAGATCAGACCTGATAAACATTTGTCTGTTATTAACTACTAGTGACCCGGTGCACAAAATCCGTGCACATTAAAGGGGAATTAATTAGAGGAAATATTTTAATATTGCTATTTGCCCTTTCTCTATAATAGAAGTGTCAGAGATGAAAGAAAATTAGTAAAATGTATATGAAAATCTTCCTCCTGTCAGAGTCTTGGGGATGCCTTGGGAGCCAGAGTCAAGTCCCCGCCCACCCACGTGCACCTTGAAATTGCACAAGACCCAGACCCAGCCAGCCCTACCCACATTGGGCTAGATCCAGACACAGCCA
>NW_005871185.1:232207-235012 GCF_000147115.1 Myotis lucifugus | reverse complement strand
CTCTAAACAGCTATCTCCGAAGAGCATGTGTGGTGTGGAGGAGTAAGAGGTTAATATCTAATGCATGATTCTTTATAGTACCTTGAATTGTAGGGACATAATGTCAAATTCTTCTAAACAGCTGCTGTTGGCTATATATAGGTGTGCATCATAGCATTTGTGTCAGTATCACCCACTTTATTTCCTTCTTATGTAAAAATAATGACAGAGAATGCATTGTAAAAAATTCAAATATGTTGACTGTCCATTTACAGGGTATTTCTAACAGATTATTCCAGGTAGTATTTCTGATTGAATGGCTATTCCATAAGAAAAGAAGGAGAAAGGGAGAGGAGGAGGGCTAACTTTGTAAGATTGCATCAATGCTTTGAACTGGTATAAAAATCAGGCAGAAAAGAATTATTTGAAGAAATCAGAATAGAAACCCTGGATGGCATTTCTCTTTAACACGTTAAGCGCTCAGTCAGTCACCAGTGACTGACACTATACCTTCCGTCAGGAAGACAAAACAGGCTGGGTGCTTAACGTGTTAATCTAATATGAGTGAAACAAACATATCCAGACATGTAGACAGTTGGGCTGTAAGCACCATCAAAATTCTCATTAGTTTATAGAGCCTCAGAAATGAAAAATAAATACATGAAAAGAGAAATAAATAAAAAGTAAAAGAAATAAAAAGAAGTGTGGGGTCGAAAGAAAGTATTGTAATCCTTGGAAGAGGAAAATAAGCCCCAGTGAAAGGAGTTAAAGTAGAATTAGGTAGTTAGTGTGAGGGGTGGAAGGAGGAGGAATTGTGGAAACAGCTGAACAAAGATGTGTTTTGGCTCTAGCTGGTTTTGCTCAGTGGATAGAGCATCAGCCTGCAGACTGAAGGGTCCCTGGTTCGATTCCGGTCAAGGGCACATCCTGGGGTTGTGGGCTCAATCCCCAGGGGGAAACATGCAGGAGGCAGCCTATCAATGATTCTCTCATCATTGATGTTTCTATCTCTCTTTCCCTCTCCCTTCCTCTCTGAAATCAATAAAAATGTATTTTTAAAAAGAATGTGTTTTGCAGGAAACAGGATGTTTTTTCTTGGAAGTGAAAGAGAACAATGTTGCAAAAAGGCCAGGAACCAATCAGATGGACAAAGAGCAGGCCTTTAGCAGATATGAGGGGAAGAGCAGAATGCTTCAAGGGCAACCCTTTTGAATTTCCCTCCTGAGTGGGGAGCCTGTGCTTGTTTGCAATAAACTCCTGCCTTGTTTGGATGCCTCTGGTCGATGCGACACAACCCAGGGAAGAATTCCTGCTTGCTAGTTCCTATATCACCAGGAGGGCTGGCAAGAGCTAGAGTTGGTATTGCAGAGAGTCAAATGGTCATTCGTCCTTTTAACAAATATGTGTTAAACTCTTCCTACACACCAGAGACTGTCATAATGTTAGGAATACAGAACTGAACTATAGAGAGTCATTGATCTCAGAAACGTAATCTAGTGGGAAAAGTCCAACATAAAATGATAAATGAATAAATACAAAATGTATTATTGGGCATTTTAAGTGCAATGGAGAAAAAATAGATTAAGGGGTTGGAGAATAACTGAGGCATATTTTAAGTGAAATAATTTAAAATGTCTCTTTGAGGAGATGATATTGGGGACAGACCTGAATGAAATGTGTAAGGGGTTTATGCAAAAATACAGAGAAAGAACATTTCAAAAAGAGGAAAAAGCATGTTTATAGTCCTAAGGCACGAAGGAGTGTGATTGGAATCGACATCAAATATGTAGACAGGGACAGATAAAGAGGGTCTTTGTCACTTACTCTAAGTGTGATAGAAATCCACTGGAGAATTTTGAGCAGGGGGAGACAGAACTTGATCATGTTGAGACTGATGTGTTTTCGGACTGGAGAATGCATGTTTAGAATGGCAAGAGTGGAGGAGGGAAACCAGTTAGCTAATAATTATTGCAGAAATCAGGGAGAGAAATAATGGTTGGAACTAGAAAGGCAATGATAGAGCTGTGACAAAACACAGTAGGATCATAATGGGATTCTAGATATATCTTGGAGGTAGAATTCATTTTTAACATGTTAACTTTTAATAGAATAATGATGATAACATATGAGATAATGCTATAAAATCACCTTACTTCACTTATTTTCCTCCTGAGCACATGGCTAGATTCTCTCTCTCAAATTTCCCTTGCAGTTAGGTGGGGTCCAGTGACTGGGTACTGGCTGATATATAACACTGCTAGCCTTAGCTCTTAAAACAGCTCCATGAAATCATCTATGCGCTAGCACTCTTTCCTCATCCACCAGAGCCTGCAGAGGATCTACTCAAAGACTCTCAGAAAAGGGGACAGACTCTACCTAATTCTGGTTTTGCTAGACATAATGATGATGCTAATGTAGTAAACATTTTTATAGAGTGTAAGGCATTGTTTTAGATTCACGTACATTATCATATTTGATACCCCAAAGGCACTGTGAGGCAAGTAGCATCATTATCCTCACTTTACAGATACCTCTTCAAGTGAAAACCTCTGGTGGCCACTTGTTAGACATGGATTTAAGTAGTGGAGCACAGTGGCTTGGAGCTTGGACCAAAAAAATTACATTAAACCATGAGTTCCAATCCTGGCTCTGATTATCAGTGAAATAATCCTTGGCAAATTGTTTAACTTCCCTGGTTCTTTCTTCTTCTTCTTCTTCTTCTTCTTCTCCTTCTTCTTCTTCTTCTTCTTCTTCTTCTTCTTCTTCTTCTTCTTCTTCTTCTTCTTCTTCTTCTTCTTCTTCTTCTCCTCCTCCTCCTCCTCCTCC